>NC_063271.1:6461788-6765717 GCF_910591885.1 Bombus terrestris | reverse complement strand
TTTTCCCTCTTAACAATCGCAACTAACATAATATCTTGCTATAAAGGTATTATAAAATAGTCCGTGTTTTTGTTCGTAATATTTGTTCTTACGATTTTCGCGCTTTCGCATTTGTAATAAATCACGAACGAACAACGAATCACGAGGCGACGCGATACGTTTGACTTTACAGCGCGAATCTAAATTGTTCTGCTTTCGCGGTCATTGGCCACATGATATCGTTTAAGAAAACGATCGTTTGACGAAAGAAGAAAGCGAAATTGTATTTTTATTCAAATCACCGAAGGTTCGCGGTCTTCTTTTCGCGTTTCACAATCGCGAGTACGTTTCACTCGCACGTACGAGTCCTAACGTTTCGACGCGTGATTTTTTCATCGTAAAAGCCCGCGTATCGAGTCGTTTGCGCAAAGAACCATCGATCCTCTTATCTTATCAGCGAAACGTACAAAGATGATCTGTAAAAATGTCGTAAGAAGTGCTGTTGCCGGGTGTCGGTAAAAACAAATCAAAGATTTGTAAAAGAGCCGTGTAAGAGAAATCACGAGGAAATTAAAGAAACGTGGATCATATTGACAAAGAGTATCGACAGAGCGAGAATATCGGGCGCCACGCGTATTCAAAGCATCCGGAAGAGAACGTGTGCGCAGAAGTAACGATATTAACATTCACGGACCCTTTCAAAGCGTTGCGCAATTATAATTTCACAAACGCGCGTGAAATCGTACGAACTGTTCCCGATCGATAAAATAACACGGTCGTTCTTCGTTTATTGCTTCACTCGCGAACGCCTTGAAAAAGATGGCAACGAGCGAATAGCGTTGAAAGTCGAAACGAAACGAAACGAACGTTATATAGATATTTACTCTGCTTGTGACATTGGTCATCCTCGAGTCGTTGACCTTCTCTATTCTTCGAGTATATCTCAAGTATATCTCTCGTTTCCCCGTTAACGTTGGGCAAATTTGCATTGTCAACTTTAGATTAACATCTATCAATATCCGCGCTCGCAGCAACTCTCAGCGATCTGTTAGATCTAAATTTAGCACTGTCAACGCCCAACATCGGATATTTCCAATTCTCTGTTTCAGTGGCTTTCAACTCAACCATCGAGAAAACTTACGGAGGAAAAATTGTCGGAGCACGGAACGTTATGGCACAGATTAATACCAATCTCGGATGTTATTAACTTTCTATGGAATTCGACGATCAATCGACAACAACGTACGAAAGGCGTAATTACGAGCGTAATTCGAAAAAACGAAACCTACACCAACACACGTACCGGTTGCTACTTAATTGCTGTAACGCGTGCTCTACTCTGCACGCGTTACGTGTATTTTCATAGCACGCGCACTCTGCAAATCTTCGCCTGGTCGAACCTTCCACGAACGCGTAAAAAATCCACGATCTACGCGCGACAAAACGAATTCTACTTCTCGCCAAGTAAACGAATTACTTCCTCGCCACGGACATTTCCTTCCTGCAGTTGCCGTAGCGATAAGACAGCCTCCGCCGATCAATCTGCCCCTTTGTTCTGCCAGTAAATTATCTCGAGCCAGAAGCAACGCGATTGAATCGCTGCGTTGATCGATGATAAGCTGCGACCAGATCGCCTATTCGCGTACTCGCACAGGGAGGAGTAGGGTGAGATTGCGCGTTACCCGGAAGTGGCAGGGATATTGGTGTCGGTGATACGCGTCCGTAGCCGATGGAGAAATAAGAAGAAACGCGGGAAACAGAAAGCGAAACGGGCGCAGCGAAGGTTTAGGCGGTGAGACAGTATCGGCAGTCCCGTGGAAGAAAAGCGGCGATAGTAGAGCGAGCAAGCGAGAAAGAAGTTTCGGCGAAAGGGGGGTGGGGGTTGTGAAATGCAAGCAAGGATGCAGAGGTGGTGTGGCAGGCGAATCAGGACCAGTTTCAGGTCTGCGCTCACGTCATATCCACGTTGCTACGTGCTGTCGACGGATCGGAATAGAAGGAAGAAGAAGAAGAAGAAGAAGAAGAAGAAGAAGAAGAGGTGGAGAAACGGAGGAGTAGCGTGTTTTGGGCCATTGTGCTTTAATCGAGGGTTTAGAGGCGGAGGAAGAAGAAAGAAAATAAAAAATTAAAAAAGGACCATGTTTCTTCGAGTGTTTTTCCTTTTGTTGGTCAGTGTGGTGACCTTGAGCAGGGCACAGTTTCGGTGTCCCGAGCCGAAGGGTTTCTTCTCGGATCTGGAACAGTGCGATCTTTATTACGTTTGCATAGACGGCAAGGCGGAGGAGAAGCTGTGCAAAGACGGTCTCGTCTTCAGAGACGACAACCCTAAGAAGGAACTCTGTGATATTCCAGCTAACGTGCCTTGCGGAGACAGGACTCTCCTTCGTAAGTTACACTTTCCTTAATCGTTTGTATCAACGAACGAGACACTATTATTGCTCGATGGCACCAGCCATTAGGTTCGGTTCTACGTTTACGTATACGAGAAACGATACGAGCGTGTAAAACGTATGACGATACAAGCTATCGGTGACAGATGTGGCTTAGATCGAAGATAAAGTAGAAACGACGTAAACGAAAGGAGATGTTAGTTTTGTTTCATGTAGGAAGATATACGATCTTAGGTGGGCGTCTATCTCAAAATATTCAAATCGTAAGATCGAAATTTATGTTCGTTAATCGACATCAACGATCTGACTTCTGTTTCGATTAGAGAAATATAAATTTAAACGTTTCAGCATTGAGATATCATAATGAAACTCTCTTATTTTTAATCCCAAACGGATTCTAAAGCGCATGTATTTTCAGACGACGAACCATGTAGTTTTTAGGAGTTTTACGTATAAACGATCTTCTCTCTTTCAAGGAATTTCCACGTAAAAGCTATTGAAACATCCTTTGAACGATTTACGATAGACATCGCGACGAAGTAAGAATCAATTTAAAAGTAGTATCACGATTGTAAGCTAAATCTAATTTACGAGCGAACGAATCGATCGGCGAGGTGGAATCGCGTAAAGATCGCACGATACCGAGAACTTCGAGAAGCGAATTTATGAGAAACCAAAGGTGAAAGTTACATGTCTGATTGCGCGCACCAGAATATTCCGGTCACACTATCTTCTATTTTCATGAAATTCCGAACAGGAACGTGATACGAATCGTCGATGCAGCAGAAATTTGTATCGATGTCCCATATCGAACATCCAACCGCCCGATCTAAAAATGCAAATCAGGGTTTTTTCCCGATGAACGCAGCTCGATTTCGAATGCGCGAATTCGAACGCGCGCTAAAAGAACGACGCGACGATTAGAATGCGCGGCGAAGTTGCGAAAGACGCGATAAATTAGGACGAACCGGTTTCTCCGTAAATCCTTGGCTATATTTGTCTTCAGACGTGCTTTTAATCCTCCTTGGCCTTTGTCGTTCGTTTTTTTCCCTCCCGCAAGCGTTCTTTTACCGTTCGAATCGAAATCTTAACTCGTATGCTAATCTTTCCAATTGCCGTGGATCGAGTGGAATCCTAGTGAAAGGACATTTCTTTCTCGCTTCGCGTATAAACTTATGTTAATTGATATCATTTATACGTTGTATATAATCGATAATATTAAAACGTTAATGTAGCCTCTTACTTTAGCCTAGTAATTCTATTTTAATCAACTTTCGATGCTTAATTATTCAGAGGAGCCACAGCCGAGCAAAGGATGTCCACGAGCTAATGGCTACTTCAAACACGAGGATCCAACCGCTTGCGATCGTTTCGTGAATTGCATCGATGGCGTGGCGCAAATAATGCCCTGTCCGCCTGGTCTGATCTACGAAGACAAAATGTCTAGCTGTGTCTGGCCGGCAGATGCCAGCAGATTGTGCGAGAACGTGAAGAGAGACGTTCTCGACGATGGATTCGTCTGTCCCGATGGCGATGTGCCTGGACCACTCGGCAGGATTCTACCCCATCCTACCTATCCTCATCCGGAGGATTGTGCCAAGTTCTACATTTGCAAAAATGGCGTGGTGCCACAGAAAGGACAATGCGAGCCTGGTACCGTTTACAGCGAGGACAGCTTCAAGTGTATGGATCCGGAGAGCGTACCTGGATGGTAAGGTTTCGTAAAGATCTTAACGAGAAACTTTGACCGGATGTTACTTTGTTATCGATCTTCGAAAGTTATCTATCGTCGCATAACGAAAGATCGCGAAAGTAAGAAACGATATCGCGATAGCAACGAGCAACAGGACAGTGAAAACAAATTTGAAAATTAATACAGTAGCGTAGGTAGTATATGGTGTTTATCAGAGAGGTGACATAATTTTGTGCATTTTGGGCGCAACGAAATTCTTATCTCTGTTGTCTCTTCTTGTTACAGCGAAGACTACTACAAAAACAAGAACTGAATAAAGACAAGGTGCCAGTTACTCAGCGATCACGTCTGTAACGCTTAATTTTTTACACTTAGGAACAATAAACCCGTGATACACTTACGTAAATGAGTAGCCTTTGCATACACCTCCCACGATAATTATACCTTTCTCCTTATGTAAACGGATATTACGCTCCGGAAATTTGTAGTGCCGACAACTTTGTTACGGCTTGTTCTAATAGAAAGATCAATAACCGCGAGTTAATAACTGTAAGACGGAATTCGCGATATAAGCGAAGGAAGAAAACGTAGCACGCGCGTTATTTTGCATTTCGTTGATTGGCAGAAGGGAACGAATCGGTCGCGATATTTTTGTTTAGTTGTTGTAAATAATTTCATTCGGGTGATAGTTTTGTTTAGAAATTTGCCTACTCTCGTGTCGTAAAGAGCAAGAAACTATGGAATTACCAGATATTAAAAGTCTTCTACCGAGTTTCTCTAGGTGTTGATTATATAGAAAATAGCATCGAATAAGAAACAATTACAGCTGTTGCTTCGAATCGCTGAAAATTGATCTTGTTTGAATACAATGAGCGACGCGTAATGGTAAAGGCTGGCAGACAATTTCACTTAATTCACCTGATCGCAACCTTTCTCTTTACGTAATTTACGATGTGCTCGATGAAACGCACTTCTCGCGACCCCGTCGACCGATTTACATTTCTGCCGAGTCTATCTCGCTACTGAAAATTTGTGAAAGTTCCTGCTTCATATCCGACATTTTGGAAAATCCTTTCGAAATATCTTCTACGTTAGCGATCCACAGCGACCACGAGAAGTATCGTGACACGTTGTTGCATTTGTTATAGCATTTACGTACTAATTAATCAGTACATATGACTACAAAAATCTGATACCAGAAAATGGAATGCAGAACTCGTTAAAAAATTGCTTCGTCGAAAAATAAATTGCATAATATCGTAGAAAATTATTTTCTACAAAAGTTTTATTAAACGTTTCGTCATTCATAGTTTCTATTTTACATTTGCTTTTCTTTCTCGTAGATATTCGATTTTTTATAGTCAGCTATTTGCCAGATAGAGGATCGAAAGAACTCAATTAGCCATCGATCAGAGGCATGACCATGACGTATTCGTTTCGTTGATCCGACTGGTTCACCGACAATGCAGATCATGAGTAGCGAGATCGCGATCGGCATTCGTCGGCTTTCACTGTCCATGCCGGGAGATCTGGTTCTCCCTTCAAGAGCCATTGCTCCAAGTAGCGATGACTGTTGCGTAAGGCCAGTTAAAGCCTCCAGGGGCTAACCGTACTTCATACATACATCCAGGAAATGTATTTGTACGGTCATATGTGTATATCGCATACTCCTCTCGTTTTTAACCTCGCTGACGCTAATGCGATTCAACGTTGTACAAACGAATGGTTGATGAGCGTGGTATGTATATACGTTGGAAGATCGAGCGAATCTCATCAGGGAATACGCGTTGCAGCCAGGTAGTCAAGTAGTTAAAAAGTAGTTAGATGGAAAGGAACTCTACGATTCTACTTTACACGTGATTTTAATTTAACGCGTAGTAGAAGAGTTTAATTTAACGCGTTGGCTACTTGGCTGTTGTTGTTTCTCTTTAAGAACTCGTTTTGAAAATACGTATAAATTATCTGTAAAATTAGCTACGGAGTTTATTACGCTTCTACATAGTTTCCTAAAGACAGACGTCAGTGATATTGGCAAATAACTTTCATGTTTTTCTATATTTCTGTGTTATTATTTTCTGCCATGGAAGAAAACGACAAAACTTCTTCTTCTTTTCAAGACTATTTTTAATGATCGTTAATTCATTTAATTAATAGTACTGTTCCCTTGATGTTCCCCAGATAGCTGCAAGGGGTAAGGTTTGACATTACTTCTTTAACAAGTTCGGACTCGCGTGAAATTTATACATATTTTTCAATCACAGCGTGAAAACGAGTTAATACGTTACGTACATAAAATATACGTAACACATGCGCAGTGTATAAAAATCGTTGTTTTATTAACTTTTCGATTACTCGAAAATGATTATCTTCGACCATTGTACGCGTATCATTTTGTGTAACTGTTTCATTCATAACCGTAACAATGATTATCTAAATAATTACGAACGTAGTAATTGTCTAATATAATTACAGCTCACGTGTATAGCACGTGTACACTTATATGTACTTATGTAGATAAATTTGCATCGTCGTAAACACGAAAGTTGATGGAAATGTTAACGAAGAGGAAACGCTTAACTACGTTATAAAACATCAGCTAAGTAGCCGTTTTCCATGTAATCAAGATGCTAGACCGAGGTTTTTTCTTTTCCAAAATGTCAGTCCAGTAACGCGAAACCTGGCTCTTCTTCTACGTTGCGCAATCGTTTCTACAAATTATTTTCTCCGCTGCACTTACGATATTACGCTCAGTGTTGACGAAAAATTGGGAAAAGTTCTGCGCACTATGAAGAATAGATATTAACACGCTAACTGCCACGATGATCGCCGTTGATTCACGTCGTCAAATTGTCTTGGATGGTTAAAATAAGATCAATTTTATGGACTGAAAGATGTTCGCCAACGTGAATGATTTGCTTAACAATATCAGAGAAAATGCGTGGAAATAGGACATAATACTTTGCAAAAATTAAATCTTATGGTACATTTCAATCTATCGCGGCTGTCAGGACAAAGTATAGAAAATTCGCAGTCACATTGCAGTAAATGCGTTATAGAAAATCTCGCGAAAATTCAACCTCTTTGGGACCGCATTTTCTCACGTTTTTCGCTTCACTTCTTACAAATTCCCTTTGGATTTTCGGATGAGACGTTCGATCGGCCGCTTGTCCGCTCGGCTACGCTCGGCCCGGTTCACCGAAGTCGCACGATCGCTCGAAGAAATCGACGCGGAGAACGATCGGTAGGGTGGGGTAACGAGAGAGCAAGTGTACCAAACAAGTGAAGGGAGAAGCTCTCTGTTCCGAGGTCGATAACTAAGTGTCAGTAGTCAGAGTCGACCCGAGTGGAGGATCAGACCGAGCGACCACTATGACGATCGAACACCGGAGGAGCGTGACCTTTTTGGCCGTGGTGATTTTTCTTGCCTCCGGTAAGTTTTTCTTTTTCACCGTCGTCGGTCAAATCGAACACCTCTGCTAAGATTCCTCACGGCGAAGTCTCCTCCTCCTTCTTCTCCTTCTTCTCCTTCTCGATCTGCGGATTATCGGCGGCCAACGATGAGTCCGGAGAAGCGCATCGACCGTTCTCCGGGTTGCATCCCAGCAGGCGTATTCACGTCTGGTCTCGGTCGTTCCCCGAGTTACGACACTCGTGTCATACAATTTCAATAGCTTTCACCGTTGTCTCGGCGACCGCCTCCTCTCGCCATATGGTTACGTCGACGTGACCTATGATATAATGGCGGAGTCTGTCTAGCGGGTTTGCACGCCTTCCTCTCTATTATTCCGAAACGTATTCGCCATATCGTCGACCACGATCTAACCCGAGCTGCATTATTCATGCACGCGCCATTCGGATGGCACGTTGCCTCTTTCTACATCGCGTTCTTCCGTATTCCTCCGTGTCTTTTCTGTCGACGTGCTTTCCTCTTTGTCTTTCTTCGATATCACAGACACAACGAACGTGTTACGTAGCCGGCATGTTTGTTTTACCGCGCGAGGGAATTTTAAAGAGTTCCTCGATTCAATCGAAGAACCACGCTTTGGTAATTTACGATCGTAGATGGTACTCTTCTTACAGATCGTTTCGGATCGAATATCGCTGATATTTAAGGCTTGGATGTTCGTTAAGGCTTCGTCGGATTAGCATCGTTCGTCGTGCCTTTTTTCGGCATCTTATCGATGATCGATGCTACTTTCTATTTCTCTCGATAACGAATAACTCGTACTCGCGTGATTAATATCGCTAAAATATGCGGGTTTCTCTTTCTACCTCGAGCTGGTTTGTTCTTTGCCTTCAGCCTTTTCATTCTTAGCCCGTCTCCTTTCTATCGTGAACGTCGCCGGTTACTAGAAATCTTTTTGCCAGCAATTAGCCTCGACTACCTGTAGTTTGCGGTTTTCTCGCAGTGTTCTTCCTGATTGTTTCTTCGTACAAAGAAGCGCCGACTTTCCATTCGCCGATGCACGAATATTTTTCTTTCGCGACACGCTTTGTTATTCGACCAGCAACTAGCCTCTTTTTTTTTTGCTATTGCGTTTTGTCATACCTCTTCTTTTCGCTTGATTGTCTATTCAAGATTCACCGTCTGTAACCTTGACTCGCTTTCTCTATCGTTTTGCTCGTTCAGAATGAGCTTCTTAGTAGTAGTAAATGTTCCTTATATATTCTTTCAAGGTAACGCGTGCATTTCTTTTCTCTGTCCTCTTCCTATTTTAATATCTGAGTTTGTTAGATTTTTGTACGCAAGGTGAAACGAAGCGGAACTTGTAAAGAAGCTACAAAGAAGACAACAATTTTGTCCAAAATCGCATAAGAATTTAGTTGCTTCAATTCATAAGATTCCGATTAAAATTGCAAATGACAACGGTTAAACAACCACCGAATCAAGAGAACGTAAAACAATACGATCGTTTCCAGGTGTTTTAGGTGACCTATCTCGTCCTTTTCTTCCTTTTTTATTGCCCCCATTGATCGTTTTAGCTATTAAAATCTGCTTTTTTAAATTGTTTCTTATCTCATAAATTTGTATCTTTCTAGTTTCTCCAAATGTCGCCATTCGTTATATGCTCATAATAGAACACGTTGGCGTTACTTTTCGGAAAAGACCTCCGTCTTTTTTCTTTTATCTCTTGACTTTTTCTTTTATGATAATAATTTTTTCCATCGTTAAATAATATTTTTTTAACTTCGATGTATAGTTGAAGCAGCTACCCTGTTGGGTGCGCCACCCTGTCCCAATCCTCATGGCGTCCACGCGTACGCTCACCCCGAGGACTGCAACTCATTCTTCCTCTGTACGAACGGTACCCTGACCCTCGAGTACTGCGAGAACGGATTACTTTTCGACGGCCATGGCGCCGTACACGACCATTGCAACTATCACTGGGCCGTCCACTGCGGAGATCGCAAGGCTGACCGTAAGTATCTCGTTACGTTCTCAACAATTGCCACGATGTCGTAACGACACGCATATGCGAGCTACGCGCGAAGGTTCTGTCTTTCTATCTGGATTTATTAACACCTTGTTTATAGCACGTCGTTAAGTTGTAACGCTAATCCTGTTGCGATCCTTGAATTTTCATATCACAGCCTTGTTCTGATATGTCTACCCTCTCAGCGTATTAAAGCAGCACTAATTAAAAAGTAAGATAAAATTGAAGCAAGGAATCACGACGTATCAACGACGATTCTTTCGTATTTCGATCAAGCTCGAAACGTTTCAAGTGTTAGAAAGAAATTGTGCGTCGAAATTGTCACGTTACGTCGAAGAATACGAACGATGCTTACGACTGCGGACTTTCGCGGATTTATGGGAAATTTGAAGGCTCAAAAGTAGACAGACAACGCAAATACACAAAGATACGACGAAGTATGTAAGGTGTAACATCCGCTGCGATATCTCATAGATGAAAGAAATTTCAGTTCAAGTTTTATCTTTTAAATCGTATTCCTGAAAATACGAATTCGTGCAAATGTCTTTCTGCTTATTAAAAAACGGAGAATAAGAGATCAGACAAAAATCCCCGGACTAGATAACATCTTTGCGATTCTTCGGATTTCGACCGTGTTCCTGACGGTTTTCATTGCGCGTTGTTCCCTCGTTTGCTGAACATTCCAGTCTGCTTCAAGGTAGACTTGAAACGTTAGAACAAGACGCAACGCGTTACCAAGAAACGCAACCGGAGCCCGAAGAATCACAGATACGTCGTTTAATAAACATCGTGAAAGCTCGAAATCTATAGGTAAAATGTAAAAATCTATGGGTCGTTTTCAGTTACTCCGCTCAGTAGTCCCGGCTGCGAATATCAATTCGGTCTCTATCCTGCCAGCGACCTGTGCAGCACCACTTACATCAAATGCGTCCACGGACATCCCGAGGAAACGCACTGCGACGCAGGGTTAGTATACGACGAGAAGAGTCACACTTGCGTCTGGCCCGATCAACTGTTGCCCTACTGCAATCCGGAGGAAATAGTCGGCTTCAAGTGTCCGCACAAAGTACCTTCGCACAGCGCTGCTGCCAAGTTCTGGCCTTACCCGAGGTAAGTTGTTCCTACGAAACCATTGTTTTCGTAGTTGCCATTGTTTTCAACGATATATTATTTATAAACGCTTCGGAAATTTATTCGATGGGTATACGATTGATATACATGGGCGTTCGATGAGTACGAACAATGGCTGGATTATAAATGCACGATGTGCATTTATGCCAGTCTGATCATCGAAGTTCGTACGCAAAATGTAGACTTTTTTGTTGGGGTCTATTGTTTGTCGTAGAGACGCTTTCGAACGTAGCGAAGGTTCCATTCGTATCCCATTTAGCTACTTTTCCACTTTTCGTTTTTGTAATTCGTTATTTATTTCAAATAACGGGTCGTGACTAACAGGAGATTAAAATACCGACAGGTATTTAAAAGTAAATAAACGTTTGATTTTACACGGAATAAAAAGATATTAATACGAATAACGAAAAGTTTTCGGAGGTTTCTTTAAACGACACCGTCGAAGAAGAATTTATCGATTAAATAAATTACCTACTGCAGGCTGAATCGTTCGTTTGAAAGCGAAAGAAGCCGATGTCCTTAAATAACCAGTGGCAGCTGTTTTGTCCGACGGAGAAATTAAAAACCGGTCTCCCTATGCTTTCGAGAGGATAACTCGAAGGAACGCCTGTCGAGAGGTGACACGTGTTTTACGGTTATTCGGCGTTACCGTCGTCTTAAGAAACCCAATTTTCGTCATTTCTCTTTCTTTTAATGGTACAACAGCGATAAAAACCAAGGAAGAAATGCGGTTAAATATTCGTAATCCTACTTATAGAGAATATTTGTTCCTCAGATTCCCTGTACCTGGGGACTGTGGCAGATTGATCACCTGCGTCGATGGCAATCCACGTTTACTTACGTGCGGCGATGGAAAACTCTTCGATTCCGTGAGTCTGAGCTGTTTGGATCCTGACGAACTGCCTCATTGGTACGTTACAAATTTCATCGTTTCGTTAACTTTTATTTTCATATTTTCGATGAAAGTGAGAATGAAAATTACGTAAAATATAATTTACGAAGAATTATAAATAATTCGTCGGTTTGTTTCAGTGCCAATACCGTTTAAGTTACACACGGATATCAGCATCGCTATTCGAGTTCGCAAGAGTCTATCAACCGTTTTAGAACCACGAAATCTGCAGCCTTCACCGTTTATTCGAAGCAAAATATTCTACTTGATAAAAAATAATCTAATCGCCTACCGGAAACGTTACGAATGAGTAAAATTAGCGAAACTACAACGCAAAGTATTGCTTTATCGGTACAAAGTAGACGATACCGATAGATCTGTACAATTTCACAGATGTATAATAATTATATAAAGCAAAAATAGATCTATCGATATTTCTAATTACTTTTAGTTAGAAAAATGTGTTTTAAAGGGAAAACAACCGGAAAACGATAGGGACAACGACGTGTACACTGAACATTGGAATAAAATGTGGACATGCGTACAAAAAATATACAACGTACACTTTATTTCAACGAGTCTATATCCGTACAATTGTGAACGTTTTAATAGATGCTTACGATTAAGGCGAGAAGGGAGAGGGAGGGTGAGAATGGCTAAAAGAGAATATTTACACTTTGACTGTAAAAATGACAGAGAACAGCGTGGTGATAGTTGCTTAATAACAATAATCAGGGGGTGTACAATCAAGATGTGTTCCATACGATTTACCTATATCCTTTTTAACTTAGACGTATGTGCGCAAAATAGTCGTCGACGAAACGACCATAATTAGAGAAACGAAAGAAGAAGAATGAGATATAAAGAGGAATATCTAGCACTTCTAATCAGAAGTAGTTACATACTTTCTAACGAAGCGGTGAATATACATAAAGAACTGAGTTCAACAACGCCGTTTGCGACCTCGCGCCATCTCTTCTAGATTCGAGTGCCGCGATACCGATTACAATATCGGTAAATTCACGTTTCCTGGCTTGCAATCCAGATTTCTGTTCGTTTCGAAACTTTGGAATGAATTCTCGATCGCGTTTCTCGCGGACGATCGTCGTCCGATCCACGCTCTTGGACTGCATTCTCACGCGCGTAACGTGTAACGTACGAACATTTTGTAAAGATTCCTGAGTCGCCTGGAACTCGGTTGGAACACGATTGCGCGTAACTGCAACGTGTTTGGCGCGAATGAATATTTGTATGACGTAGGAACGATGGAATGAGCGATTAGTGGGCTGAATTTCATGATCAAAAATTGATCTAAACGATCAAGGTATATGAAACAAAATCAACGAGAAGACGAGGGATATTAATCGCTAAAGATATTGATCGCTAGTTTTGAAATTGCTTTACAGTAGGATTTAGTACTTTGACAAGAATGAACATCGTGATTCTATATGCGTCTTTCTTTTCACGAAGATACATTATTCTACATTATTTTATGAGCTACATTTTAAATCGGGAACGAATATTTGCTCACAAACGATCTCTTTTTATAATTCTATCGTCCTTGAACATTTAAGATTCTTCTTTTTGTCTTGGTGTTATCGACCTGTTTACGAAAGAAATTACGATCCAGCGATCTAGCCTGAAGTAATCGATTCCGTCAGGCGTGATATTAAAAGCGATGCGGTTTCTCAGTGAATAAATAAATAATAGAACACGTTGTAAATACGAGGCAGATAGAAGACAACTCGAACGATAAAGCGATTAAACAGTCTTGTCCATTTCAAACTTTGAGCAACCGATCCTCTTACTCTATCGTCTAAAAGATCGCCTAAGTTACACGACGTTGACGAAATAATACGTAAAATAATATCGAACCAAACGATACCGATCGCTCGACGATTCTCCATGATTTTTCCTTTGTACGGTATTTTGCAAAAATCGGCTCGTTTTAGACAAAGCCTGAAACCGTCCTACGTTACACGTTCCACACGCATAGACGCAGTCCAAGACCTTACGATTTATCGAAAAGCGTCGAACAATTTAATTTCTGGGACGAGCTCGAAGTGGAATCGGCAGTGCGCCGGCTGGCAATGGCGGAACACCCGGTGGAAGGTTCTCCTCCTCCGGCTCTTGTTCGTTTCTTCCTTCAGGAAGGTCGCCCTCGAGGTTGGGTGGCGTCGTGGGTACGTCGCAGTCTTCGGTGGGTGGGACCACGCACCTGAGCGACCTTCGATCGAACACCAGCATCGCCGGACATCTCTGTAGCCGTGGATATCCTCCTTGACATTGCCAATAACGATTGCAGGATTTGCCCAGTGGAACGTTTCCGTTCGCGTCGTCGTTGCACAGAGCTGTTGGAGATTCGATTACGCGTTATAGAATATGCCAGTGTAATAGTCGAGGTCGTTAGGAAACACGGATAAGCGTTAGTATTTCGACATTCTAGCATCTAGCAGAGTAATTTAAACTTGGAATCCCATAGAAAAGCTATGTACTTAGAAACCGAGGATTTCGGAATTTTAGCGCGCGACGATCTTCAATTCGTTTCGTTACGTAATTTTATGTAACATGTACGTACGTCGTTCGAACATTTTCGATTAATATTCTGTAATATTAATATTTTGTAGTTTCTATACACAGGAGCGTGGTTGTACAGCGTCGACTAGAGGTATCAGAACATCTGACGATACGTAGTAAACATTCTCTAATTGCGATATTTTATCGTAAATCTGTTGATTCGTTCGTATCGCGCGTGTTTCGCAACGTAAAATACCTATAGAAGCAAAATTTCTTTGAACGAACGAGTGGATCTCTTAATAGCTATCGTCTGCAACGTAGGATCGATAAGGACGAAGGACGAAGTAAATCCGCAAATTCGTATTGCAAGCAGTTTTGGCCGCGATCGGTACTTTTACGTGTTCGCCGCGATGAATGAGACCTCTTGTTCGTCAACTTGTCAGGCTCGTCGGTTACCGTCGAGACGAGACGGTACGACGCGTGGGGCAGACGAAGGTGCGACGAGAGCTCGCTTCGAATGCTAATTAACGACTTACCTTTTTTTCCCGGCGGAGGCCACTGACATCGAACGTAGACTACACGAGGCGAGGAGAGAAAAATAACCACGGGCGCCGCATACCCACACGCGCGTAGACTCTTACATGGTCGCTTTCGAAAGTGAGAATGATCGCGAACGTCGCCTCTGGCAAAATGTTACGCGTTTTGCGAAAGAGGGAACGGACGTCAAAGAAGCAAAGATAGAGGGGAAGACGTGGTGTTTCGCGAACGAGTAACTTGCAGGAGGTTTTTCGACCAGCAGTGAAAACCTCTCATCTACTCACGATGTTTCTGACATCCTTCGACGTTCTCCGGCCAATCGCAGGATCTGGCCCTCTCGTTGTACAAAAGTCCACCGATGCACAGCTGTTCCGTGGCCGTGCCATTCCAGCAAGTCCAGTAGCGAGTGCAAGATGTCTCGTGGCCGAAAATACCGTAGAGCCAGTCACAGTGATCGGCCGGGATCGGTGGATTCGCCTGACGTTTTCCGTCGCAGTAGTTCGCTCTCCAGGGGTAATCGCAACCCTCGGTCACGCCACGGTGCTTTCCAGCGAATACGAGGCCGTTTGGACAGTCGAATAATTCTGGGCGACCATTGACGCACTCCCAGTAGCGATCACAGTATTCTATGTCGCCGACGACTCTGGATTTTGTTTGACAAGGGTCTTCTTGCTGTTGCTTCTGAGCACGCGATACTGTAACGCAAAAAAATATGAATAAAACGTGTTTCAGAAATAAAGCTGTTCGTCAAATTAATCGTAGCTGAGAAAGAAGGACGAAGGATGGAGAAGATAGTTTAGGATATCACGAGAATTAGCATTCGATAAAAATGGGAACTACGACGATGTAAATATCAAATTTGTTAGTCAAATTTTCGTCCGTCGAGATAAATCTCCGAACAAAGTACTCTTTCGTTCTTTCGGAACGTATCATTCCCATTCACGAGTCGTTCGTAGGTGCGCGACTTGGAGGAAGAAATCTGTAATTCGAAGAGGATGACAACTGTTAGCTGCTAATGAATACCAATTACGAAACGTTTGGCGGCGGATCGCTCAGCCTCGATCCATTATCGACGGTTAACATTGTCGAAGACAGTTGCTGCATGGTTTTTCAAACGAGTAGGAAATTATGCGTAATTTTCATTGGGAAGGCCGTACGTCTCGCAACTTAATATCCAGCTGCACGACAACATCTTTTCGTGATCTCTTCTTTCGATCGAGGAACACGTTCCCGTCGACCATGAGGCATAGTAACACGATTTCTTGGCCGATCCGATCGAACGTTTCTGACTCATCGTTCGTTGGCACATCGATCCCGCGGAACGAGTCACGATCCTAGTTTTTGTCTTGAAATAAACATTTCCAAAAAGAAAAGAGTACGACCGTGTAAACCGTGAGAAATTTGACGTTCGAACTGTACTGGAATTCGTAATTAGAATCAAGAGGGGAAGAAGATTTTGATCGAAAGGTGTTATACAATTTTGAAACAGAAGCTACTTTTAACGAATTATAATCTTATCCTCTCATACTTGTCTTTCGTACAATTTTCTTGTTACCCTTTGAGAAACTTTCTCTTCTATTTATTATCTGCAATGGTTCGGAATAGCTTTCATCAGATACGTTCTTTAGCTATCACGATACGCTTCAAGTGTAATTTTTAATCGATAGGATAGATCAGAATGCTTTTTATTCGACGAGCAATTAAATAAATCGAAATCTCTTTTTCTTATTATGCAATTAAAATTGTTTGACGCTGGTAATTCACGATAGTTAAGCTTCGACGTTCCGAAGCCCTTCTCATACTTGTTTCAATAAAGATACGACATCGTAACATAGCTGGTACCCGCTGATTATTCTGCCATTATGCGGCGGCAGTCGTTTTTCAATCGCTGGCATCACAATGCGATTATTATATTGTTATTTTATCGCGCCATACGAATTTTTTCATCAGCAGATAAATCTATGCAAGGCAAGCGTTGCAGAACACAATCCTCTGTGTGATATTTTCTTAGATGCCCACTGTGCTTGGAAAGGTGTTAACGTTTGTTGCAAGCGCTATGGGCAATCGTGTGAAAATTGCGATACAAACAGTCTGAGTCCGAGGTATACCTACTTACTCGTTTCCTTTTTGACGCCGTTATATACAAGGTGTTAAAATTATTCCTTTCAATTTCTATTTATCTTCGCATAAAAGAAATACGCGTATAATTTATTCGCAATACTTATCAATTTTTCTTACGTTTCGTCGGACTTTTCTTCGCTAACCGGTCACTAGGATCGATCATTATTAAGCGAAACGTGTTCGCAGAGCAATAGCTCCTGACTGCAAAAATAATCGAGTTTCTCCTTCTTTGAATCGTTTTGCCAACGGTTACAATACGTAAATACGTAACGTATTATAAAGAAACTTTCCAGGTATACAATAGTCACGTAAGTGTATGTATCGTTGCCACATTCTGAGGCTTTTCTAACGAAACTTCAAGTAAAACTCATCTTAACGGCGCGTGCGAACCGCGTAAGAAGCGATAGGAAAATTCGTGTCATACTTGGCGGATTGATGCACACGTTGCCAACATCCTCTCAAATAAATCGTGTGAATACGAATACGTGAATATCATTACTCAAATGCAAGATATCATAGCAAAAACGTTAGCTCGGCGAATTTTTCACCGCATTGACACGCATATCGTTCAAATGTGACGCGATATATTCACTTCCAGTCTCGAAAGCTGAGTAAAATAATATAAGGCACAATGTTACAAAACTTACATACACCTGTTACATCTACGTGAAATCATAAAAATAGTAAAATGTCTTTCTCTCTCACTCTCTCTCTCTCTTTTATTTTTAAAATTAAAGATCTTGTAATTTCCGATGCAATCTTATCCCAAAGATTTCTATGAATCAAATGTTCCAATTTCTTAATTTCCTCTTGGAAACACACTTACAATAATTATACCACGGCGCGAGTACAAAATAATATTGCGACAAAATGCGTTTTTAATTTCTTTGCCAAGTCAGATACATTTGCTAAGTTTGACTTTTGCACGCAGACTTTTACGACTGATTGTATATATTGTACGTGTCTCTCGGTAAGCTAACGTTGCGACAAGACGATTGAAACCGACCAAACGAAGCGCGAGGTTCCAATGAACCAGAGTCGTGAAATTAATTTACATCGCAAGCGAAGTTGCTGGTGTCACGATGGAACGGTCGGACCGGCGCAATCGCTTAACCACAGGAGGTTACACGTAGCGGTCGTAATATCTCGGTTAATGGGCGCATTTCGGTGTCCGAGACCAGGTAGAAAAGCGAATACATACATAGCAAAGTAAGGTGGGAAGGCAGCTCGTAGCTCGCTCCCAAGAGAGCATGGTCCGGGCACGAGTGAAAGTGTCTAGCCTTGACTTGCAACCTTCATCCCGCTCCTTTCCTCTACCCTGTCCTCCATAAAATCGAACATTCGATTCATCGACTTCTACTCTAATGTCGTTCTCATCCTTCATCGAACATCGCGATTAATAAACCGAGAAAAGGATTAAACAGGTGAAAGAAACTGGAAAAGCAGAAGTTGCTCGGTGATTTTCTCGAGTCCAGAAGCGAGCACCGAAATTTCATTCTGCGTAAAACTTCCTTAAAAAACAATCGTGCAAATCCGATACGATATTTTCTCTTCTCGAAACGAAATCATTGGTCTTTAAAATATTTTACGATGTTGGAAGTGCTGGTATATGAAGATTTGGAGAGTTTAAGGGACTGAGGAGTAGGTATAGATACAGTTACAGTGATTGGAAAAAGCATTTGCAGATACCTTTATTTTGCAACGAAACATTCTTTTTGTCAGGTTCTACGTTTCAGCTTCGTATTCAGTTTCATGGCAGATCTTGGTACTCGAAAAGAAATTGCTACTAAATGATACGAAATCCAATATATTAGGTTGTCCGAAAAGTTTCTTTCGCTTTATGAGGAAATAATAGACGCACAATGTTTTTTGTTTTATATTATTTTGTCGAATTACGTACGATCCATTTTGTTCTGTCGAGATAAACATCGCGACATTTCACAGACTTGCTTTCACGTTTGTACGAAGGTGCATTGTTGTAAAAAACACGTTTGCGAAAGAAAGACACTTCCCGGACAAGCTAATACCGAATTGGACCGAATGGATTGCGCTGTAAACGTGCAAATACTTTTCATAATCAGTGTACAAAATTTTGTACGGATGATGTTTCAACGAAAATATGAAACTCGTCAGACAGCAAAATCCTCGACCTAAAAGCACCAAAATAACGAAAAAACGAAACAACGGTGTGAAAATGTCTCCATGTAACGTTGTAATTAAACCAATTCTCGTCTTTTACCTTCGTTTCATCTTCGTTTCGATCCGCTTGATTTAGACGGACAATTAAAAAGCAATCCTTTTCGCTTCTGTTTCTTTTTTTCGCGATGTGGAAGGAACGGAGGAAGAACGAAACGACGCGGCAGTTGGAATAAAATTTCGATAATCGGCCCGATTATGATAATGGATTAGGGGATACGCTTAAACCAGTTTCGGGATGCAGAAGTGGAACGATCGAATTTGGAGACTGTTCTAGAACGGTCAGTTGAATGTCAAGGATACACGCGCGACTGCAAGTTACGGAAGAGAATGATTCTAGCATCTTGTTACGGACCATGAATTACGACGCAGGTAGGGAATTTCGAGGTGTTTTAAAATATCAAGCCGCTTGAAGCGGTATTTATAGCTCCTTGCTGTTCTATCCTACGCTCACGCTTTGTACATCGGAATTAAATCGCAAAAAGGACGAGATGATATATCTTTCAGGATAAGAGATTTCCAGTGACAAATATTCGTCCCGTGGCTCAGTGAATTTCGAGATGTCTATTAATTTCGTAGTAACTGGAAGAGTAACTCGTATAACGGAGGATTGCACGGCCGAGGAAAAGCGAGCGCGCAGCGCACCTTCGAGTATCCTGCGCGCCTTTCCAAGTGGAACGCTTCGCCGCCATTCGGAGCTCTGGAATACTCTATCGAGTCTAGAATGCTCTGGAACAGTGGTTCTTAACGCTTTAAACACGGCTGTCGTCAATAGCGACGACGAAACGAGAATGTGGTGAAACACAGCCAAACCTCGTCAATGAGCGACGTCATGTGTGGAAAGTTATATCGCATTTAGCTTTGTATAGCTTTGTTTCTTCACGTCCAGAGGGAACGATTTATAAAATTATACGAGCGTCTAAAGAATCGATCTTTCGTTTACCATGGATCTCCTTTAAATAATCGTCTGCCGCCGCGGATCCCTGATACTTAATTGAAAATTCAAATCGGTGATGTGCCTCAAATATGTATATTTAAAACAATCGTCGATTACTCGTCAACGATCGTTGAACGTCGAGAAAAGAGATCTGATATAAATAAATAAATACACATGCTTTTATCGAACATCTTTTATTCGAATAATAAGGTGGACCGTAGATTAAGAACCGCTGCTCTGAACGATTACGTCGAATGTTGTTGCCTGCGAGTACAATAGAGCGCAAACAATGCACCGTGGTAGAAGAATCGAGTCGCCACCGACGAGAAATGAGCTTTCATGCCAGAAATCATTAGCGTTCCAGCATCTACGCGTGGCTTTTAGCATCGTCGAGAATCTTCAGGATTTGGTCGAGAAACGAAACGAAGAACGATAGAAGGAACGAAAAGATACTTAAAAATAAATATTCGATCGAGATTATAACGTGTGGCGGGATTATAATTTATCTCGTACGTTGCATACGATTTTCTAAAATAGCGAGAATTTGGAATAATTTGTCAAGACTATATAATTTATAATTTGACGAGTTTGACATGTTATCGTTAGCGATAAGTTAACGTAAGTAGCAGATAGGTAAAAATTATTAGCGAAAACGTTCTGCGAAGAAACGCTAAGATACAGTCGCCTGTTGACTTTGTAGGTGGACACATCCCTGGTTAGGCAGCCTGGTTATGTAACAGAGACTCTTATTAGTGTCGTGGAACCGAGATACTTTCCCTTCCTTTACGACTCCTTGTAAAGAAGTAAGTGGTCGCAGTAGGCCGCTAGTTTGCGTTTAACTATAAGAATCGAAGCCAGCATATAACTGTGAAACTCCTAATTGTTTACATTCCATAGATAACACGAGCGATCTTCTATGGCCTGTTCTTATGGACTACGAACTTCTTCTTCTTCTTTTAGCTATCTTCTTTTTTAACGTTCCACTTTCGTAGCCGTTTCATAGCCGCTTTCTACAGTCGAAAATGCATCCATAAATTTTATACTTGTTCGTCGCTCTTAATACGTATTATATGTGCCGATGGTTATGAAAGTGGTCTAAGTCATATACATATTTTTGCGAGATATTTTTCAAGTTTCGCGTTTAACGCACGAGCTGAACCGCGTTTAACGACGCAACAACCGACTCTCGCGATCTAACGGTTTCTACTACTTCGCAAACATGATTTCAGATTTTTGTAATGTTAATAGGCTCAACGCAAAATAAACGATAAACCCATTTTTTTTTTTTTTTAGATTCTTCGCTCAGATCACTTTCATAATCATCGACACATATCTCAAGAACGTTTATGGTCGAGCTTTCTTTACTCTTCATTCCCGATCTACTATGTAGACGTGGATGGATTAACGCTTTGCCGATTGAAGCTGCGATTTCGCGTCTTTCATTTCCCACCTGTTGACGATGAGAAACGCGAACTTGCGTATTACATACTTCATACGGTATTCTATAAAAATGTTAACTACCGTTAAATAAAACAGTAAGAAAAGCAATGGATGCTATAAACGGAATGATATGAAGTGTCTTTGTGTTACATTCTTGAACAATACGAAACCGTTATCGATATATTAGATAGATTTTTAAAGAATTTAATAAAATAATAAATTTTGCTTAGTATCTCCCCATCAGAGAAATTGTTTTCAAGCATATCTTTAGATCTCAAGAAGTATCTTTAAATATGCTCGTCGTAAACAAATGCTGCTCGAGAAGTTCGTTTCGATATTAAACCCTCTGGTCGACGTGAAAATCATATCGAGTAGTTTTTCGCGGAAAAATCTGCGAGATTCTGGGATGGTGGAATATTGAAGTTGCGTGAAAGACGAAGGAAGATCGCGGAACAAAATGGTACCTACGTAATTCGATAAACGTACGATCGAATCGAAATGTAAATGGCTGCAAAATTACGCGGCAATTCAGGCAATGTCGTCGGAGCGTACGGTCCTCGAAGGGTCCTCGAAGTGTTCAAACGGTTGTCGAGATAAACCGAACACGTCGAGTCGCAAGGTGTCGTCCCGCACCGTTTCGTCGAGAAACGGCGCAGTATTAGTCATGCGTAACTGTTTTAACATATGCACGTCCGTGACTAACAGTAAACGCAAAGGCAACATCGGTCTATGCATCGCGCGAGATATTCAAAGAGAAAGGTCTGTCTGTACTCTTTTTCATGCGAATTCTCTAAATCGATGCACGGACCGTAAGCTTGATGTACGCGCTTATGTACTTTCCCAGTAAGAACCCCATTACTCCTACCGAAATCGACTTTCCACCGATTAGAAAACCATATTTCTTTACCCAGAAAACCGTGCTTTAAATCTATTCCAGCGTGTTCAAAGGCGAATCGACGAGATTCCGTCTACGCTTCAATTTTTTCCCTCCCATGCTCGCGCATATCTTCAAGCAAGGACAGGCTAACCGGTAGATGAAAAATCGAACAGGTTTGGTTACGCGGAAAATTCTGGCGCATACCGAACCAGTACGACTGGACAGACGGCGAAGTCTACAGAAAGAGTAAATGTCACTACTGGACGTTTCACCGCGTTTCTTCCTGATTGTGGAAATAAACGAACATCGACGGCCTTCCCGTGACCGGTAAAGAGTTACACGCGAGCAAATGGTCGTACGCGATAGTCACGGGGCCCCACCTTTTCACGTTCCTTCCGTAAAGTGCAACGTTCCACGTGAAAAGTCAACTCGCGTAATAAGCGTTCCACGATCCGTACACCGTTTACGAGATACGAGCCACTTCCCCTTTCTTCTTCTTCGTCCGTGGCACGCCTTTTTCTTTGTCTTTTTCCTCGCCCCTTTTCCCTTCGTGTCGAGTATTTCGTATTATTCGCTCGATAGATACGTTTGCCTTCTTCGGGTACAGTTCTTATCAGATCGGTGTTTAATGCGATCATCGTCGAAGGAAATTAACGCGCGTGGCCGAATTTTTGAAACGTTAAATGACTTTTTTCTTCCCGCACTTTCCTTGCTTTCACCTTTTTTCCATCGTACAACTCTTTAAAGGTATACCAGCCGACCAATAGACTGCCGACGTTTATGTAAATTATGAATTCTACGAGTACAGGTAAAGAGATAGAACGTAAGCAGAGATTTCTCTTACTCGTTGAATATTACGAGTGTCATACTTTGAATATTTTCGTTCGTGTCGCACCTACTATATCTATTTTTGTAGCTTTAAATTCCTCGTAATTGCATAAAAATCCATAGTCTATCGGTAGAGTTCATGTTTACCGATATTCCTCGACGAATTTGTCGGCGTTGTTTGTACGTAAAGATATGTAAAAATGTATGGAATGTGTGTGATTAATGTCACGCGTATTAGCCGTTTCGCTACAACGATTTTTCCAGCCTTTTTCTGGCTTGCTTCCAAGCAGCCTCCTTTTACTTCTTTTCCACCTGTATAATTTGCTTCTTTTTCCTCGTCTCGAGGTTACGTTGCTCGAACAACGTTTCTCCTTCTCGTTTCACAGTTTTCCCACTAATCGACCGAATAATAGCAGTTTTTTCTTCAGATTGTATTAAAGCTTCCGGGTCCAGGCAACCATATCGTATAGAACCGTATAGAACGACGTGTTCGCGCTTAGTTCCCGAGAAAATACGCAGGTGGATGATTCTATTATTCGAGAATTCTTGTCCTGGCATTCCGGTCGGCCGCAAAGGAAACGACAGCGGAAATCATCCGGAATGAATAAATAATTAGACCGTTGTTCGGCTTGAAAATAATTTCTATAATAAAATTGTACGCCATGATAGAAAGTTGAGTCTCTTACGTAAAGAGTCGTTGTGAATCGAAGAGAGATCGATACGAGATTAACCCCCGGGAGATGCGTGGCCTCGTTAGATCTCAGATTAAAACTATTTTGGCTTTGCTACGCACAATTGAGCGAGCCTATTTTGATTTTATAATAATCGAACCGTAGCGATCAGTACCGTCTACGTTATCATTTTTCCATAAATAATCCTTTATTTATTAATATTTTGTCATAGACCGAAATTAGTCGTCGGAAAGTTTGTGCTATCGATGATTATTAGAATCGATATAATTATTGGTCAAGTGATCCTTATCCGTAAAATCACAGGTTTTGAATTAATCTTTGATACAAAGTCACGAATGTTCTATATTCTGGAAATACACCTCAACGCTGTACGCGACAAAATTTAAACGAAACGTCGTAGGTTCGCGGATTAATCTCCTGAACCCCAGGCGCAGGTTAAAATTGCATCGATAAGAAGGAAAGAGATTTTAGATTTTAGAAAGGCGTCGTTCGAAATTGAAAACAACGACGAAGATGATGAATGGTGTGAAAATGAAATGAAAGTTTCTATTCACGGTATGTACGTTTCATAGAAAGTAATCCGATGCTAATAGAAACTTATTTGATAAATAATATTCGAGAAAATGATGCATCGCCTCGTCGTATGCTAAAGTTGTACTCGCGCGTGTTTATTCCATTAGAAGAATCGAGTTACGTAGGGAAATCGTAATCGAAGAGTGGTATTTTTGGCATCAGGTGAAAGCATCGAAAGGTGTTTGACAATTACGCGTTCAAATAGTGATCAAGTGTTTATTTAGGAAGAATTATGAAACAGGAAGTACTTTTACCTGTGTTTCGCAACTAAAGAGACTAGATACGCGAGTGACATTTTGTCACTTCATACGCGAAGCCTTTCATTCCTAAGCTTATCGACGTCGTCGCTTCATTATCATTACAACGATTATCTTTTACGATCGTTAAAACAATGAAAGAATATTTATCGCTCTGACGGTCGATACGTTAATACCGTTTGATCGTGGTACAACTTTTAAACGAGAGATTAATCGGTCGCTTTGCGATCTACAGATGCAAAATATTCGAAGGAGAAAAAAAAGAGAGAGAGAGAGAGAAAGAGTGTGTTTGTGTATGTGTGTGTGTGTGTGTGTAATCTGTCGGCCGAGCTACTTTCATATTTTCACTCCCGAGACACGGGAGAAAGTTCTCAAGATGTGTGAAACCCGATGAACGCTCGTCATTGTCTTATGAAAACCCGTGTAATAATTATTAAAAGAGGGGCACTTCTCAGAATTATGAATACCATATTAAACGATAACGGATATTGTGCAACGAAAGAGGGTTAAAGTATAGAAGAACCGATAATCCAGAGAAACAGCAATTAGTCGCGAACGGTCGAGAGTTAACCAATGTTATTTCACAATCTTCTTCGAGGTTTGACAAATGACAATAGAAAATGACGATTCTGTATTTCTTCCAACGCAATTTTAGTTTTTCCTCTTTCGTATAAAATTTGCTCATCTTTTATCAAATTCCGTCAACGAGATTAACGAGAACTTGTCAGTTTCGACGTGGAACAAATTTTCTCACGAAGAAGACAATCGGCTATCCGATGTACGGTAACGAGCAAGTTAATAACCACGCGCTATTAATTAATTGCAGCTCGATTAATTGCCATTCGTTCGTACGCGAACTTAACGCGAAAGCGGGACGTGCTCGATGCACAGCGACTACCAAAGGGATATTTAATCGAATGGCCGTTGATTTCGACGGAGAAGATGGACGAGGTGACGCGGCGTTAGACATCGCCATTAAGCGCGAGAGCAATCGGAAGAATCGTTGCCGCGAAAGTAGGCCGATGCGCACACTTTTTAGATCCAGCGGCCGCGAGAAACGCGCTCGTCTGATCACAGAAAGTCCGTTTTCACTTGCACTCGCGGCCTGTATTCGCGCTCGAGCTACCACTACCGTTTAATCGATTAATAAAAAATCGACGGGCCTCTACAACCCGGCAGCTCTTTTTACCCGTATTAGCACGTGATAATGGAACATCGACCGACCGGCAAGACGAATGTAAACAGCACTCAAAGCGTTTATCGCGTGGATATTGTTCACGACGCGGTGAGTCGCGTTCGCCGTACGGACAGTAAAATCACTTAATTTATACAGACGATCGCGACCGCTCTACCTTTCTCTCCCTTTAACGACGCGATAAAACAAAATCGTGGTTAACGTATACGGTTACATCCTCGGGGAAGACAACGTGGGAAGAAAACAACAAGAAAGAGACCAGAAGGTGCAACGGTACGAGACGAAAGATGCAGGAGGTACACTCGTGGAGGAACGTGGATGAAGGAGGAGAATGAAGCAGAAGAAGAAGGAGAAGAGTAAAAAAAGTAAAACGAAAAGTAAATACAGGGACTCACCGTGCGCAGCCAGGAACAGCAAAAATAACGAGAGAATCTGCGACGACGATACCATTGTGTGACTCGTTGTGTGTTCGGCCTTGGGAAAGACCAATTCGATCAACTCGAATCTACTGGAATTTCAATCCGGCGACTAGAACCATCCAAAGGTGGGGCTGGAAGCGTGAAGTGATTCTTATGGGAACCGAAGAAGCTCGGCTGATGAGTTTTCGTGTCGAGACTGGTCACTGGGAGAGGCGTTTGGCTTCGTGTCTTATATGAGCTCCCCACTCTTCCGGTAGGTCCGATCTCTGCGGCATAGGAAGGCCTCCCTGGAGAACACACCTGGTTTCTTCTATCGAGAACTCCGTCGCGCACTCGGCATCCTCTCGATCGATGATACTTCGGGATAGATCGTTCGGATTATCGGAAATCAAAACGTCGTGTCGTTGATCACTCTCGCGGTGAGAACGTTGTCCTTCGTGCCGCTTTTTGCTTGCGCGGCATTTCATCGGCACGATGAAGTTGGATAGCATCGGATAAAATTATTGCGGTAATTAGAATAAATACAGAGTTATTTATGGAATTAATCGAGGGAATTGCGAGACCAGTTTCTCTATTCGATTCGAGAAAAAGCCTCACGTTATCGAACGAAAGATATTTTCCTATGCTTTTTACGAAATTATTGAATATATTAATATTATATCTTCGATAAGTTTGTGTTTCATTAGGGAGGACTCGGACGCGATAAAGGTTAAATGAAACGAGTCACGTATTTTTTTTCTTTCCGTGTTTCTATCTTTGATTAATGCTGACATCCGCTCGAAGTAGATACAAACAAAATCTATTTGTGCGAATTTAGATTTATGATATGGAAGGAAATAAGATATTTATACGTCGATAGAATTATATAGATGCCATGCACATGTACGCAACTTCCAAGTCACATACCGTTACAAAAGATGAAAACAAATACATAACCTTGCGCTGATTTCGAAAGAAACCAATGATTCATACCTGAATTATAAAACGTATTAGACAGTATTAAATCAACTAATCGATGAATGAAACGAAATGCGCATTCGAACGAACGACCCTGAATATCAATTCCGTTTTACGTTTTGATTTCCCGCGATTAGTACGATCGGTTCGTACGCGGCTGGAATCGGACGCGGATCTCTGATTTCGATTCCATTGTCCGTGATTTAGCAACGAAGTAATTGAATTTATCGAGCGATTCTTCACGCTCGGATACTTCGCTACGACGTTGAGTAAATTGCAGTTCGCTCTATCATACACGATCGTGTTTCACTCCCGTTTTCTTTTCCTTTTCGCCACTAAACACGCAGAAATTCTTCCTGCTTTCTATGCCATCCGCCGCAACAATTTTCCCATCGTGTCGCTCTGACACCATCCGTCCACCTAACGGAAAAATTGATTCGACAAAACGATCGATCAAACGCGCGTACATGGATCGATCTTACGAAACACGCTGTATCCTTGATCCTTCGGAGAACTTGCAGCATTTTCAATTCCTTGAATCCTGTCCGATGATGATGACAAAATATAAACGTCGCAAGTGTATCATCGTACAATACATCATTGAAGAGTTCCCATTTCCTTTACCTCGAAATCTGACCGAGATTTAACGATTCTGTTATTAGAAAATCGAACAATACCAAGTCAAATATCTCTGTAATAGTAAGGACGGAGAGATCGCGAAGGATGTACGGAATAAGAACGAAGAAGGCATTCACCGAGCGGATATCGAGATGATCTTCGATCTAATATCTTCCAGATTGGTCGTTATGCAAGATTAAAAGCGGTTTATAGCGGGAGCTAACGAAACAGGTCGTTCTTCGCTCTTGCGAAAGCGAAGAATGGGTATTAGTCGATATAAAATGTAGATTATTCGATGTCACGGCGCTATTCGCGAAATCCTGACTAATGATTTTTCCTCCTTGCCTGCGGTAGTGAATTATAGTAAAAAAAAAAAAAAGAAACTGATCTAAATAAGCAGGGATCGCGCTTCGCCGAACCTCTTGGCCAATTCTGTGACAGACGGTGTTGATACAAGTAGCGTTGTTTAATTTGCATTTCAACAGTCTCAAAAGAAGACCTTCACGGTTTCTTTCACCGGTCGGAGCCGTTTCACGCGATAACTCGGTGAAAATGGTAGTGAAACACACTTGGTCACAGGATGAAATTCACTGGCGTTCATCGTTTATTTCTTCTCACGTGTAACTCCTTGTTGCCGCGCTCCTTGTGTTCAGACGGAAGTGGATAAACGGTCTCGCAATACGAAGGAAATTAAAAGCAGTTTGATCAGAACGACTATGTACGATTCGCGGTAACAGTTTATCGCATACTTTGACGATTAATTTGCGCGATTAAATTATCTTTTGTCTTATGACGAGCATATACAGTGGCTACAGTAAGTATCGACGCGTTGTATTTATCGCAATATTTAAGTATATTTAATTTCATATCATTCGATATAGAATCTTCGTATGATCACAAAATTCGATACTATGAAAATAAAATTTATGATGAAATCTACCAAGATTATCGAATTAAACGAATTATATGTAACTTAAATAAATTATATAGGTAATATAAATACATGGTAATTATATTATAATCTTGTGAAGTGGGACGAATGCAATCATGATTATAATGTTAATAAATAAATTTCTAATTTGATGTTATTCCGTTTGAAAAGAGAGAATACTGGCCAAGTACGTCGTAATACTATAATTATAGCATATTTTAACATGAATCGGGAAATTCGTTCTACTTTACATCGTTCCCATTCATTTATTAAGAGTAACAAAACGAAGAAAGAAAAACTTTCTATAATCTGTTTGATTTCTTAGTTAAAGCGGTCGCTTTTACACAATTTCAAAACAGTCATTTATAGTTATTCTACATTTGTAAGAGGTCTGCTGTGCAAATAATTGTAAGTAGATCGTGTTAGACATACACAGTGTTTAGAATTACATATTATTAATTCCACGCGAATGAATAACAAAGTATTCTCGGAATTTTGTCTCTGCTCTCTCATTCCTTTCACTCCTTTCCAACTCATTCTGTGGCAATTTTGCAAACCTCGCGAACAACACGTTGCGCTAAATATTCGATTTTAAATATTTGCACAAGCTCAAAGAGATTTCTCCGGTACACTATTTTACGTTTCTTCGGCGAGGCATAGAATTTTAGAACAACGAAAGTGTTCGACTTAACGTTTTTCGAAAGCAAAATTCTAATTCCTTTCGCTCCCATATTATTTGATAATAAGCAAATAATAGGCAAATAAGAGATTCGTGTTTACAAATTAGAATAAAACTTATCTGTAGTCTATTATTTTTAAAATCTTCGCTCCACCTTCCACCAGATTTAGAAATAAACGAAAGCAACACTCCAATGGATTTATGAAAACGAAAAAATTAAAGTGTACTCTGTTCTAGCCATCAAATGACATAAAAATAAGAAAGATCAACGAGCATCGACTTATCGCGTTTTTCTCTCATATCTTTCGAATATAAGATACATTATTATTAAGAGTATTTAGAAAGTAAGTAGATAAATATGTGGCTCGAGCGATCGCCCCTTTTCAACGCTTTCGCTATCATCGTGCAAACGAAAGATTTATAACCATCGTTAAATCCATTGAAACGTAATCGTTGTATATATTTCTGACTAAAAACGTATTACCGTAATAGAATCGGTCGCTACAACGTACAGTAGTTAAACGTAGTTGAGAGTAAAGTAAATCAAAGATTAAAAACTGCTGGGAATATAATATGGTGTAATTGAAGAGTATTAAAAGTGTCAATGACAACGAATGTTGATGTCACGCGCGAAAGTGACGATTATCCTCAAGGATATCTTGCACTCTCTCACAGAATCGAACGTTTCGATCGGCGAATCTGCACGGAAAGGAAAAAGAAAAGAAAAAAGAAGGAGGAGATTTCGTAAGGAGCCGAATATACTTCCCGGAAGAAGGAACACTTAAAGCTCAGCATAGAGTTTAAGAAGGATTCTCACCTTGTTCCCTTATGTAACAAAACAGGAGGAACCGAGGACGGCTTGTTACCAGACGAATATTATCGCGATGTTTGGTGAGAATGGTCACAAGAGGAAACGAGACACTGAAGAATAAAACAATGCTTGCCGAGTTTCGAAAGTCTCTCGCAGTGAACCTTTATAACCCCTTTCTACCCTCCATCTCGAGTGTAACGATTATTCGCTACGCTCGTTAATTAATCGTGTTATCAATTGATTCACAACCCACGAGCATATTTAATATTCAAATGAGCTATACTGTGCGTCGTATCGAAGCACAAAGGAATGATATTATCGAATAATAGAAGATGATTTTTGTTAAATATGTGTAATAAAATAAAATGGGACTGTCTTTTCGATCATTCGTTTCGAAAGGTTTATTCTGGTAAACATAGATAGAAATTCAGATGCCTTGTTGCCTTCTATCGGTCAAGAAATTTATTTTAGTAAGTGGAGATACTAATCCTGAAACTTTGCTGCTTCGTTAATTCGCTATTTACTTCGTATTTGTCAAATTAGTTAACATTGCTATGAGATTTTACGCTAGTTTCTCGCGCGCCTTAGAGGTAGGCAACTCTCGAACACGTGCGTCGAACCGGTCACAGATTCCCAGGCGAACGTCTGCGCCACATTCCCTTGTAATTTTCACAGTATCAAATCTCTTTTTATAACCATATATACAATTAATATATCAAGTGGCACGTTATGTTCCAATATCTGCAATTATCCATATAGCTTCAAATCGTAGAAGACCATAACAATTCGAATTAGGTTACTTAATTTTAAGAAATGCAATTTAATTTTACGGGTATTTGGTGGCTTTTTTTCTAAACTCAAAGTATCGTGTTTAATCATCAAACCTTTCATATTCAAAATCGGAATACATGAAACAAATAAAAGAAATTATCGCAAGAAAATACCCGAATATTCTAAAATATTATTGCTTATTTTTTTCAAAACCTTCGATAATGTACATACGTAAGTGAGTGGAAAAGATCCTGTCGAGAAAATTATGATAAAACAGACGGTGATGACTTCTTATCTTCGACTTCATTATAAGCTTCTGCACGCGTTGACAGATTAATGGAGAGGCGCCTTGTTATCTGAACCGGTCGGTTAAGAAGTAGAGGATTTAAGATCGTCATATTAAGAAGACGTTTTAATTAATCGAGTATAGGTCGGATTTGGTTCGCATCTCTCATTTATGACAGGCTAGCGAAATTGAGATCGTTACAAATCTTGAAAGGGATGAAAAATGTATCGCCGACGCTTACGACGAATAAAACGAAGAGGTATGCAATGACAGATATTTCTCACGTTTCTGCCTGTAAACTTTGAACTTTAAACCTTTTAAATAAGGGATCAGAAAATATAATTTATAAAATAATAATTTTCCACTGATATAAAATTATGTATTAAAGGCTGCAAACATCATAATCTCGAATAGTAAAAGAATTAAAATTAGACGAAGGATACAGAAAATACTGAATCTCTGTTTAGCTCTATAAACGGTTCGATTGTTTGTTACGCTTGTCACGTGTAAATTCGTTGTGAGATAAAAAATGTTTGAAAATAGAATAAATTTGAGAGCCTCTGGGTTAGCCCGAAGTGCAGAAAGTGTTGTGAGTCTGTGGCTCGCTATGACCCGGAGAGCAAGGACCTCTGGTCCTTGACGAGTTCGAGTCCACCACTTCTTCTCTTTTCTTATTTTCTGCTCTCATCTTTTATTTTTCTCCGTTGCCGGACCCTCCTGCGGCAAGTCTCATCCTGCTAGTCCTTTAACTCCTTTTAATTGTTTTATCGTTGCTCCATCTCTTTCTTCCCAAAAATGTACTCGTATCGTTAGATCGCCTAACCGAACTCGCGGGAAATCCCGTCCCGCCGACTCTCAAACACGCATGCATCGACGATCATGCATATTTACGAAAGCCTCTTTAAACTCAAGGCGCAATCCTTCCATTTGCAATTTATAAAATTATCTTTAATTTAATTAAGATACGTTTTTCCCCCTATAGCTTTTAAATTAAGGTCAGCTTTCAGCAAGCCTCGTTCATTTTACAGTTCAACCTGCAATTATGATTTTGCACATTTTTTATTCTTCGTTCGGTATTTCATACGATATGAATTCCACTTTAGTAGTACATATTACACGTTAGATACGCAGCGTTGCGCAATACGGATACAGTAACGGTACAGAAGCGCGTGACGATAGTTTGAAAAGCGCGAAGGTAGACGAGGATACGGTCAAAGCGAGGTATACAGGGAATAACTTGGTATATAAAGTCATCTGCAGGAAGGATCTTTCACCTTCTGCGTGCTATTGTAAGAACATCCCGGGTGAAACCGCAAGCGGGTACATACCTACGCGGCGCAACGCAGGAATGTAACCCCGCATAGAGGGAGTTTATTTTCTCAGAAGCGATGAATTTCTCGGTAATTTCGTGCGTATACAACTTGGCATCTTTCTAACTGTCTTGTAACGCTAAATTGCGAAACAGAGGAAATTGTACCTTCCTCGTCGATATATCTTTCCATTAAGAAAGTATTCTACTTCGTTTCTTTGTTCCGATGCAAGGAATTCTCGCTATTAGCCGCACCCATTTTTATTCGCCGTACAAATTAAATCAATCGAAGAATAATGAGATTGGATCGATAAACGAATAAAAGGTAAGATCGACGATTGAACAACAACGCCATTATCCACACGCAGGAGTTAAAAAACACGAGCGCATCGCCAAATTGGTTAAGCTCCTCGGCTGAGTGGGAAGGAGGAACGCGAAGGTAGATAGCATCAACATCAGCAATGCTGGTTTACAGTAATTTCCCGTGGAACAAGAGCGCAGAAAGAATACAGAGAACGTTTACGATGCTTCAAAGAAGGCAAGCATCTCGTTTTCTCTGTACATCGTGTTAGTCGATTACAAGGTAGCTCGGTGCGCGGGTATTTAAAAGAGGCAACGAGTCGCTCGTCAGAGAGGTGCGAATTTCTCCGCTCGATCCTAACGGAAAAATAGCAGAAAAAGGCAATGTTTCTTGCTCCGATAAAAATAACTCAGGTCCCTGTAAATTTATTCCGCCAACTTGACCAACTCTTATTTATGTTTATCGACGAGTCCTTCTTCGAAGCTTGCTCGTATTTTTTCTGTAGATCTCTTAACTGCGCCCATTGAAACTGTCGGTATCGTGACCAGCCGTTATTCACTCGAAGGCACGACCATAAAGAAATTAATATCGACGCCCTTTGTCGAGTCTAACACGAACCTAACTCTACGCATTCTCTTCGTTTTTATTCCTCCCTTCGAAAGCAGAGGTTTTACGAATGCCTGAAATCTTTCAAAGTACTCGAGGAAGAAGGCACGAGCAATGAAAATGCACAACTCGCGATCGGATACCGTAATGCTTGTTCAAATTCATCGGAGTGTCCCTCGCTGGGACTCGAACAACGACGTTCAAGTAGGCGGACCACCCTCTACGAGATGTTATTTCGTCCGGAGAATAGTCGTTCGACCGGGTACAGCGTCGGCGAGGGCGAAACAAATAGTGGAAAAAAGATACCGAGCATTTGCGCGCAATCGTGCCGAATGCCTGAAATTTCAGTAATTATCGCTGGACAAACATCGAACGGAAGAAGAGGCATGCCTCGATTGCAGATTGCGTTTCCAGAGCCACTCCGAGAATCGTTAAGACGACCGTGCTTCGAATGGCAAACAAAGGAAATACGTATGTATAAATTTCGGTTTATCTTCCGTTTTATTACAAGTATTACTTATACAAGTTTTTTAATTATTTACGGCCCATGGTTTCGATTAATGTCTCGTTTACTTTTTAATAGGTGTACGACATATGTAATTGCAACGGTCGGATAGGTTGTTACTAGATCGCGAATATTTATGCAAATTCTAATTTTTATGAATAGCAATTAAAAAAGGCAGAACCTGAATAGAAAATTGTTTCACCTCGTAAATATTCTATCAACTATTACATCGTGAATGTTTTATATATCTTTAAGTATTACGCGTATTATGTTCATATTTGTACCTTCGAATTTTCCATAGACGCGTGAAAATCCGCGGTCCACTTACTACACACCGCGTTCGATAAATTGTCGATTGAAATAACTAAATAACGTATAATCAATAATGAAATAATGAATAGTGTTAAGAATGCGAACTATAGGATATGCAAACTTAATATTCAAATTGTTCTATCTCGATTATTTCGTAATGATATTTTCATACATGTAAAACCAGTAATACATGAAATCTGCATGTCAAATCAAATCGAGCGAGATAGTTGAAGTATTCGCCTTCCTGTTCCTTATCTTCGTCAGAAAAGCGGTATTTATCGAAGTGTAATTTTACTTTCCCTCAAACTTCGATACAGTTGCACTAACCGATTATACAGAGAAAAAAATCACTTCCACTGCTTATCGGTTACAACATACATATAGCACGTGTAGTCCACGTTGTAATTCATCAACTAATAGAAAGTAGTTCGACCGTGCCTGTCAGCATATCTGCAAACTCCTTCACCAACAGCATTTTCCAACGCTGGAAACATCGGTATGCATCAACGTAATACGAATCGTCTCTCTCTCTTTTTCTCCTGTATTCCATGTATCTGAAATATATAATTGTTTACATTTCCTGATGGACAACACAAATAAATTACTAGAAGTATCGCGGGTAAATTTAAGTCGAAGCTTTTTGTATGCATACGTATGCATAACGTTTGTATATATAAACATATAAGAGTAGAAGCATGAACATGAGTTAGCACAAGCGACGTATGATGGTAATTGCGCAAGATGATGTGACATGACAAAGTAAGCGAAGATGTACGAGTCGATTTAATAGATGTTTCCTATAGAAAATTATCTGTCAACGATCAAAAGTGACGTTTTTAAGATAGGGAAATTCTTAACAGCGAGACAAATGATCTTCGAAGGAAACGAAAAAGAGTCCCTTTCTTCGAGGGACGTGCAATTTCAATTTACAGTTGCGCGCGCGTCTATTTGATTTGGCAAAGCACGAAGACGTACAAAGGAAATGCACGACGAAGAAAGACCTAGACACGATAATAGGACCTCAGAGATTGTAAGAGGTTATTCGAAAGGCTGCCTCCCTGTATCCATCACAGTCTGTCACGGAAATTGAAACGTTGCACGATGAGTTCCGCTGGACGAGACGCGCGAATAAACTGCCTTGCTAGCTTGCAATTCAGGTATGCGTGTTAAGGCGCATCCTCTCGCAACATATTGCATCCTCGGCGCCGTATTTGCACTTAAGTGGAGGACCGTGTTAGCTGGATCAAATTTATTGTACGATTCGACACCATGCATCGTCAATCGCTTATCTGGGTTCGCGAGTCGTATTATCAACTGCCGAAATTAATCCTATTAAAAGAGAATTCGTATCTTCTCTCGTAGATCCTTCGCATCGATTCCACGAATTTTTCCTCCCTCTCGCTGGTACGTGTTTCTACGGAAACCGATATCTCGTTAATTCAAAGATTCTCTTTCTACACGCAATCGTACTTAAGGATAGCGGAGAAATTTAGTATCTTTAAATACGATAGAAACGTTTGTAACAAAAATTCTATTCCTCTAAATGTTTCATTTTTATATCGACGTTGATCGTTTCTTTTTTCTGTACTGTATTTCTCTAACGCTAAAAGATATTTCAAGTTTGAACAAAAATTGAAAGAATTGCGATTGGTACACGTTAATTTTACGTTAAGCACCTTAAGACATTATGAATTCTTTTTTTTTTTTTTTTGTTTGTTTGCCAAGTTGAGAGCAGAAAGATTTGGATATCAAAATCCGAGGGTAGTAGTTGTGTTAAATAAATAAGATTAATTAATCATTCTTACGAATCTTTCGAATGTTTCGTTTCGTTTCTACCTTCCTCCTTCTGTATCCTTCTTTTAGTCTTTTCGCGTCGTGCATCTTGTTCTTTACCTGCCGGGATACTCGCCCATATTTTTCTCATGCTCTTCATAGTTTGTCCTTCTATTTCTTTCGTTTTGGGTAGCAGCTAACAGGTTCTTCTCGATAATCCCGCCTCATCCGTGGCTATCCTATACAGTGTGCCCGGTTCGAACGAAAAGCTAAGCGAAACAGAAGCAAAAGGAGAGAAAGGATAAACAACGCGACGATGAATACTTGAAACGACAAAATGAATAAGATCGAATCGATTAATCGTGTTGTAGGATGAACGATAACGATAGGATTTGCATGTAAACTTCTAGAATATACGTCAGATTACGTTTAACTGCCAGTTTTAATATCTCGATACAGATATCTTCCTCGATCCTGATGCTGGTAGTCGATACCGTGTGAAATTTTGAAAAGGTATAGTTCGTCGACATGCGAAATTATTACAGCTAGATTATTCTTTACACTAACCCAACTAATTTAAAAATTATAAGAAATATGTTTTTGATGGAACAAACGAGATGTTTCTTAGAAGAAGGAAGAATCTTTGCGAGCATACCACAGAATCAGGGAAGATTTCACAGGGGGAAGATGGTATCGGGTATTCGACTCACGAACGCCTACGGTGTCCAATGATTTTTTTTCAGAGATTATATACGGTCGGCTTGTAATTATACCCGCACCAGGCTTCGATTCGAGAAATTGATACGGAACGTATGGGATTAGTTTAAATCAATTAAAAAATATATGTGTAACTTATCTAATAAATTCGTTAATTAGAACGGAATTAAATGGTTAAAAGTTTTATTCTTTCAAATTGTTCGTTCGAAAGATTCACTGTAACTGTATTCCTTCGTCATCGTTGTAATATTGTAATATATTTATCTATATATATATATATGCATATTACGGTAATATCTTTGGTAGAAATATATTTTTGAAGACCTGTTTAGTACACAAAACTGGACTCTTGCAACCTACACAACTTCAAAAGGTTACGAAGCTTCAGCGAGTTTAACATGCAACGAATTCTTGTCACGAATACGCACAGTGTCTCACATTTTATCTCTGCACGTCACTGCTCGCAGATCTTCCATACCGTTTTACCAAATCGTCGTACACTTCTCCTAGACGGGTATCATAATATAATACTGTAATTAGTTCCCAAAGCCTTTCATCATCTTACCTATTTTACCATTGGGAAGAATGTGTCACCTCATAATTTTCAATCTCGTGTTTGCTGCAACGCGCGACGATGACAATGCATTTCGATACGACGATCAGTTTGGATAGATACTGTAACGCTCGAACGTTTTCTTAAACAGTTTCTTACTCAAAATGTTTTCTTGAACAATACTCACGCACATCTATGTTATTTCTTCGATGGCGTATTACGAACCCTAATGGCACGGGCAAACGATCCACCTCCTCCGCAGCGTAACCATCGTAAATCTTTCTTAACGATAGTTGTTCGAGAACGTAAGACGATTTGAAACGTAGGTGTAACGAACTTCTGAATGACGCGGACTACGAAAATCGCCAAAACTCACGACGCCGTTTAACTGTTTTCAGTAAAATGTGAATCGTCGTACGCATGGAAAGCCAAGTGGCGAGGTCACGCGTGACTCACGAACGTACCCGCGGTATTCTTGCCAAAAGTTGGCGAGCACGGGCCATTGGGCGCGAATATCTGAATTTCAGGATTACGTGGAATCGTTCGCTTTCTTTTCTTTTTTCGTTCGTTCGCTCGACCGGCCGTGGAATCTTCCTCATTGCCGGATAATAAACAGGACGATGGGCTCTGCATTGGTCCCAGGCTGCAACGCAACCTGTCTCATAAAATTCACGCAATATCCCAGCAGATGGACCAGGGTAGAAGCGTCGAATCATTCAGAAAAGCCGCGTCTTTTGCCCGAATATCGAAATGCATTCCGGTAATGAGAAACCTTTCGAAGGGTAATCTCGATGGTGTATCTCCACCTCTGCATTCCAGCTTCGAGATTCGCAGGTTCAACGGTCGGGAACTTTCTTCGAGATTCTTCGAAACTTGGAAGAGACAAGGACACCGGAAGTTCCTAAGTAACTACGCGACATATTTTTTTGCTGATCTTACAAATACTCTCGTATGGAGCGGAACACGTATTGCTCTTTCAAACAAAATACCGGTGGTTATGCGTAATACTTTGATCCGGGTTTCAGTCTCGCTCACGTTTATGACTAATCGGTTGTTCGCTTGGCAAACCAATTTTCCCGTACGCAGAACATTTCTTCCAGAAACGGTTGGCAATTTACAGGATGCAATGTTATTGATTAACTTTTCGAGGGTTTTTAAATAGACCAATCTGTACTTCACGCGGACGGTCTAAGATGTTCGATAGAACGAATAAACTTACGCGACGCTTTATAAGCTAGATCGTTGCATCGAGCGAGTTGGATGAAAATACAAATCTGTGGGAAAGAAAGGAGTTTTATTTTACGAGCGCGAACTAGTTTGTCTCGCAAGCATTATCTTCCAATCTATCGATCTTTGACCAAGAGTATCCGCCACAAAATCGTCCCACAGACTCTACCAACGCATCGATACGACCGACCGAACAAGGATTACCCTTACGATCGGATCGCACCTTACAGCCATAAGCAAATAAACGAAAAGAGTTGAATGCACAGAGAAACGATTGTTGACGATACCGTTACGGAACATCGTTTCCAAGTACGTATATCTCGTAAGGGACCTTGACATCCTACGCGATCGTCCACCGCTCTGGTCATCCGCGAGATCATTGTCTCGGCGACCACGCGATACGCGGACGCGAGAAACGAATGATCACCGGGGGGAATACACGGTCCTGACCGGTCATTCTAAATCTCGTCCAATAAGAATCCAAGCGACGCGCACCGAATCGCGTCCTTGCGACGTGTTCGACCCCGGTGGCCTGCAAAGTGGAGGGGAATTTCAGCGGGAACAAGAGTGGTGTAAAGAGAAGAGTCGTGCACTTCCTGAGCAAGAGTCCACCGCAGGGTCCTGCGCCCGCGTAATTGGGCTCCTGTGAAGCTACTCCCTACGAAGGAGGACCCGTGGTGGGGGATGCCCTATGTAAGCCCTGGAACCGACCAGGTCCAGGCCATCCAGCATCAGAACATCGAACGCAAGGACTCGAACACCGACGTTCGCCAACGATCCCTTGACGATCATCGCGAGTTTAATCGTAGTCGAGTTTCAACCGTAAAACTGGAGGGTGTTCCATAACCCATCGTCGTATTTCGTCTTCGCGAGCCTCCATCAATTCGTGATCGAACGTTACTATGAAGTTCGTCTTGATATCGTTGTTCCTTGTGTTGGGTCTCTGCGACGCCGCCAGGAGAACAACCGCTGCGGCATCCTCCGAGACCACGTTACATGAAAGACACATCGAACACTCTCGACAGCAACGACAAGGTCAGTGGTTGCATGCTAATTTTTAATTATTTCGAAGTTTAAATTGTTGAAAGAAAATGGACTAGGCTCTACTGTTCATAAATATGCACATATGAATATTTTGGTTAATTTATAGAAACGATACACGAATATCGTGGAAACGTAAACATCGGTAATAAACTAGTATTAATTGTAGTTGAGGGCGACGTCGACGTTCTTATGCAACGGATAGATTCTTACTTTTTTTTATACAATTTTGTATAGGATTTAAATTATTTATTTAAAAATTTGCCATCGATATACTGAGATTGACTTTGAGTTTGAGTTTCCATTTTATTTCTATAGGATTGTATAGCACGTAGACTAGAAATTTCAAACTATTTCGTTATACTTGGAAAAATCATACGTTTAATTGACCCCGGCCTTACGTTTTACACGGGTAGATTTAGAGAACGCATGGGATCTCGTGGATTTACAAAAGATGGACAACGGTGCAAACGTTTGGAACAAGAATCCTTCTACGAATATCACAGAATCGCAAGGATCAGAAACTGTGAATACGAGGCAACTTTATCCGAGTCTTCCTAATCCTGGAGATACGAACGAGCTACCAGGACCCATAACTAGTAACCCGATACCGGTAATAACTCCACCGCCTGGATGTTACGCTCCTCGGGGACAGTTTCCAAGTCCGAAGAGTTGCTCCAATTATTTAAATTGTTGGGACGACACGGTTACGGAACAATCCTGTCCCGATGGATTACTCTTCAACGATATTACTCTAGTTTGTGACTACGATTATAACGTGAATTGCGGCAATCGCCCCATGCCCACGCCAAGTAAGTAAACGGTTTCACATTTATTTTCTTAATTTTCAAAATTAATTTTAAAATTAGATCTCAGATTTATTTCGATATTATATTATTTATTTGAACGTGACGCGTGGATTGGTAGTTACATTGTTCGAACAAATGAAAAAAATAATTCGACCTGATATCAATTTCGTGAATTTTAGTTGCATAGGAAAAATCGACAAAGATCGTTTATCAACGATAAGAATTTGTTTATTAGGATGTAGTTTCTTATTAATATCATATCGTAGCAATGTCTATATTTCTTAGAAATTACGCTACTAGAGCCAATGTTACCGAAGTAAATAAACTACATAATATAAAAATGCGAAAAGATTTTTCATCTTTGATATTCCATCGATGTTGACGCAGCGATCTGGCATTGTACAAACTTTTGTTTTTTCTTCAGGGCCATCTCTGACCAGTGGAACGAAACTCTGTCCAGAACCAAATGGTCGTTATAGAAGTGCGACGAACTGTTCGGAATTCTACGTGTGTGTTTACAAGAAACCTATTAAATTCGGTTGCCCTCACGATTTGGTCTATAATGACGTAAGGATCTTATTCTTGAGCTATTCCTAGGGCATTTGCAGAATTTTAAATCTTAGAGTAACATCGTGGCCCACGTAAGCGTGAGAGTCTCCTCGACTCCCACTTGGTCTCCGTACACGGTCAAAGGCCGCTCTTGAGGCCTTCGTGTCGTTGCTTGAAATTAAATTCGGCATTAACCTTACATACTACTTCGTCATTCTGTTTTCTCGCTTCTGCTATAAATTCTTTTTGGCTCGATAAGCTTCGAATAATTTAGGATTGACATTTCACGCAGAACCAAGATAATAATCGGATCAGACGATAATCACGCTTGGATGTTAAACATTTTACCAATATGCGATTTGTAACGTTTACAGAAGCGCCTCAAGAGATGGCAGTTACGAATATTTGAACATACGCCTTTATTCATAGATATTAATACACCTGTTAGTCTCATAGAGAGCGCGATAATCGGCCCAGATTGCTTGAGAAATGATTATCGGAGATATTTGCCAGAATTTTCGAGGAAAATAACGAATTAACAATTATTTGCTGGCGTCCATGTAATTCTCTGGTTTGAAGATCGTTGAAAGAATTTGAGATGAATTAAATAGTCCAGAGTCTAAATCTGACTCATAGATTCACTTCAGAATATTTAATTAAAAATATAATTAAAAACCTAATAGTACGAATATCAAAATGAACTAAAACAACGACCCAAAACTACAGTGGATACAAACAAAGAATACATCGAACTTTGGAAGATTTTTATTTATTATTGAGGGTTGTTTTATTTTTATATGAATCCTAATACTTACGAAGAGATATGATATGACGTATGATAACGTTTCCCTATTTATTTGCTTTTCTCTAAACCGTATCCTTCGACAACGTATAATCTAAATTCTCTACGTTATTTGCATCCTTCTGTTTTATTTATAATTTATCACTTCGCAGATATTGGGCGTCTGTGACTACCCGTACAACGTCGACTGCAAAGGCGCAGCAACGCCACCACTGCCACCTAAACCGACCTCGCCACAAACCCAGCCGCCATCTTCACCATCGCAACCACCCACTTTACCGCAACAACCACCAACATGGCCATCGCCACCATCCTATATTCCATCGCCACAACCAGCGCAACCACCGTCTTACGCGCCATCGCAACCATCTCAACCGCCTCAACCACCTCAACCAGCTCAACCTTCTCAACCAGGTCAATTACCGTCCTATGGACCGCCGCAATCTTATCCTGGAAATCCTTGGCTGGGCAGAATTCGACCTGATTCCTGGAACGAACGATCTGTAGCTACGCAATCGGATGTCGATAAAGAGCAACAACAACAACAACAACAACAACAAGAACTGTCTAGTACGCAACAACAGGCATCGGAGCAATTGCAAAACCCATGGAACATGGTGCATGATATTCCTCACAGTCTCAGTATGGTTCCGTGCAAAGACGGGGATGTGCACAGATTGAACGCTGCATGCACGAGCGTGGTGCTCTGCAGAAACGGACGACCCCATTTGCAACAATGTTTGTTGGGATACTCGTACGATAGGCCATCAGATTCTTGTAAACCAATTTCTATCGCCAAATGGTAAGTATATTTCTAGTAGGCGTTTGTTTTTTTCAACGAATTGAAACAAGTGGAGCTTTAATCAATCTTTGCACGGTTTTAACGAAATATTAATCAATTTTTTAAACAAATTGAACGAAATACTGTTACTAAATGTTATTGTTCTTTGTTTCTGTTTCAGCTAATCAAACCTACGCTTTGTATTAAATACATAGACTACTTAATTAAATAAAGCACTGATTTTTCTTAAAACTTGAATTGTTAATTGTTCCTCGTGTGGTACCTTTGTCATTGTATCCGTCGGTAAGCAAGATTAGGAGAATCTCAAAATATATGAAATACTGTTGATATATTGCGTACGAAATATCAAACGCGTTTCAGATTTATTTACATATTCTATTTTGCTCTATTGGCGTAATTATTATGGTCTTTCGCTCTAAATTGATATACATATGTACGTATGTAATTTTAACGTAGTTTTTGCGTCACATGAAATATCAGCAAGAGTTTTATTCAGTGTTCAGAAAAACTAAAGCATCAGTGAGACGGTAGAATGTGTAAATACATATCACGAAATTCAATTATTTTATAATTGCGTCATATTTCAATTCAAACTAGACATGTAGGTAAATATGTATGAATGTGTAATTTCTAAATTCGGCGCCTTCAATTGTAGAGGGCGCAGCCAAACCTCCGTCTTTTCAACGATCGGTATTATAGAACACGCGATCACAATATGTCAGCAACATGCCGCAAGATGTCAGGTATGTTCTGTATTCATCTCATCTGCAATTCTAACATAATATATGTGTACTGAGTTATGCAGTACGTATACATATTATATTTTTTACTTTTTTTATATTACATACACATATCATATCATATATGCATATTACATTATATATTATATTACAGCATAAGAAATAGACAGCAGAAGAAATTTCTTCTTCTCTTCTAAACTTTTAAATAGATCTTACTTTGAAATCTTTTCCTATCATAAAATGACGAATGTATATGGAAATTCTAAATCAATTATAAAACATAGTGACATTCTTAACTTTTCATATGATCGTAAGAAATGTTATGAGCGTCAAGTTTCGGGGACATAAGAAACAAAGTGTATGTATATTCCTTTTGCGAACGTTCTTTCTAACTGAAATGTCACGGCTGATTAACCAACAATTCGAAGAAGGCGCGTAGAAACAGAAAAGTGTGGTGTCGGTAAGAATTTTGAAAGTGGTTAAAAACGAAAGCAACGAAAGTCGTTTCACTCGGTTCTACCGTAAAATTTCAAAATTACGTAATAAATACTTCTCTAACGTTATGACGCCATAACCGGAATTACCTTGTGATTTGTTTCTGATAAAATATACAAACTACACGTAAACACGTTTCACATAAAAATAAAATAAAAAATTTCATTCAACTTCAGCTATTTATAAACTTTTGCTCATACTACTTATTATTTTTGTTTTTTAGATGAAATCTTAGATCAAACCTCCACATCGAAGTAAAGTACCTTTCTACAACTTCTCTTATGATGTATAACTGAATATTTTCAACGAAATATTATTATAAATATGGAAACTTGTCGAAGCTATACCGGATGAACTTGAAGATATTTTCGTAAAATCTTTTAACTAAAAAACGAACGAAAATGTCGATTTCGTTCTTGAAAGGCGATTTAACAGCGAATTAACGCACGTTCGAGTAACAGGGGCGACAAATATCTTTATCCGTTCCTGAATGGAACAGAACACACCGACAGTAGAGAGATATCACTTTCCCGGCTTTCTTGGTGCCACGCCCGATCGTACCGTACTTTTATGCGAACTTGAACGAAACGCGTGTTCTTCGCGGCGCATACTAATTGACGAAGGCAGAAAAATACGGCCAGTTCTAAAATTTCACACGAAATCACGAACGACGAGTAGAATCGTGTTTAGTTAAATTTTATGCCTCTCATTAAGAGGAGAAATCGGAGGTATCAACGTAAAAACAATTTAAATGATAATTAATTGGAACAATGGAGAAATTAGACCAATAATACATGTAATACGAGACTTGTAAATTATCGACTGACCTTTTAGCCAATTGTAGAGCTTATTATCTCCACCGTCTCGTATAGCTTCTAGATGGCTCTTTGAGGAACTATTTCGAAAACTTTGAAAACCAACTTCTGACGGTTTAGCATGGCTATCGTCAAATACGTCCTTTAGTTACCGCGATACACTTCAAGTACCGTTTTGAATCAATTGAACGAGTCACAGCGTTTTTCTTTGACGGTTTGGGTAAAGAAACAAATAAATTAAAACATTTTTTCCTTATTATATATTAAAATCTTTTTGTGATTTTGTGATCATACTTGTTTTAATATTACTATATTTTCTATATAGCGATTACGAGCAGAGTGACAGGAATTGGGAACCTGTAATTTCTCTCTTGTAAGAAAGTAACAAATTTGACGAATTTTACAAAATCGAAGGAACGAAGATAGTAAGTTGTTGTCTTCATATTCATAATAACATTTGAATGAAGATTTTGTAATAATATCGCCTATATGTATAATACTCATGTACTATGCGTTCCCATTGCAGCCACTACGATCGAGTCATTCAAAGTCGAAATTAAACGAGGAAATTGATCGTTTGATTGCATCATCGTACCGCTTCGCATACACCGTAAATTTCCTGCTAATATTTCTAACTCAGAGTCGAGTACAACTTGAAGAAACGATCGTTCTTTGCTACGCGTTCGTGAATTCAGACGTGTAACAGACACGTGTTCTATTCGCATACCAGCGACAGAACAAGACTATTTCCAGCTTGCTATAATTTGTTCTTACACAATGTTTTATTTTAACTATTTTTTTCTTTAATAGTTAGTGTTGTCTAAAAATACAAAAATACAAAAGATATTCCTTGATAGCAAACTATTTATTGATATTTTCTACTTCGTCGGTTCTCATAACTTGAAACAAAGAATGTTCTTTATGTTTCTTCATGAAAATCGCCTAAAGATGGCAAACATATTTCATCCAACGACGTCTGTTCTGAAGATCATTTCTCATGACTTATCGTAAATGTATTTGCATTAACAAATTAATAGTTTGATAAATTCCTCGGGTGTTCCTCGTCTGATCGTTTTGAATATCTGTTGTCATCATGAATGAGGATATTTTCAAAAATATTATATCAATAACTTTTTCTCTTGTTACTTATCAAGAATTTTTAAGTACAAGACTTGTAATCTTACATGCTCATTATATCTAGCAGGATTCTCATCAAAATCATTTAAAAGTTCTTTACATTCTTCTAATATCTTCATCCTGCCGATTAAAATACTTCCTCTAGTTCGTTCAGCTAGTTCTGACCCCTCATGCATGGCTACAGCTTCAATAAATTGACTATTTAACTTTTCCTTTAAATTCCTCACTTTCTTTTGCAACCACTGATTTTTTGCCGCAACTTCTTGGTGCACAAGTGGACAAGAAACCTGAATTTCATGATCTATTAAAGCAAGTTCCAATTCTTGTACTGGTTCAGTTAATCGATTTACTTATGAAACTCGTCGGTCTTGATTTATTACACGTTTATTCCTTATTTTACATACTCTGTCTGCGCATCTCAACGCAATAAAAGTTTCATTCGTATTGTAATCTAAAAGTACATCAAACGAAACATGGATTATCTTCAATATTAATATTGAATACAAATGTAGGATGGGAAATCCTTCCATACTCAAATACCAAGATCGTGGAATACAAATAGCCGCGACGTCGACGTAGTGAATAACATAGTCGGCTGCGAACACCAAGAGTCCGGGTGGATTCGATTGCCTGGCACGCCATAGTCTGTATCGTATTTTCCACGATAAATACTACGTACATACCATTATTACACGATACGATAATAATAACCTGCTGAACTAATGCAAAATCACGAAAGTGATTGAGTTAAGATATAGAACAGTCCTGACAAATTAGTAAAAAAATGCAACTAACCACGGAGGCAACTTATTGAAGAGACAAGTAACATAATTCATTTACGTTAGTAGCAACAACAGCAAAGTTTGCCATAGTTAGATTTGTAATATATTTCTGAACGTAGTAAAAAAGAAAGAAATAATAAAGATAGAGCTAAATCTACTTAGAGTAAGTTTTGCTGTTGTGGCTTTTCTGCTAAATTATGTTAATAAAAAAGAACAAAATATTACAATATATTATAAGTAAATGTTATTTTTTCATTTCTAGATATATTGCTTACAGAACATTCCTTTTAGGTTGATGTATATGTGGAACGAATATCGCATGACTTTGTCATACTGTCCATTCATTTCGGTAGCACCTGCTACACAAAAATCTTACTGTTTACTGTTTCCATTGCATTTGTAACTTCTCTTTTTATAAATCCAGCAATCTTCATGTTTTTACCTTCATGTTTTTTTATTACTGATATTGACAATACCACTATCAATATCAACTATCAATATCTATCTATTATCACTATCACTATCAATATTGACAATATCAATATCAACTAATTTCGTTGTTTATCGGTTAATGAATTGTACTGCTCTAAAATGTTATAAATTACGCTCTTTCTCTCTTTCTACATCTACGACTAATAACATTAAGAAGTTGTAACGTTAAATATTACATAAACCTCGGTGAAAGATGAAAGCGATTTGAAATCTATGAAAGTTGATAGTAAAAGTAGCTTATCTCTCTACTATTTATATATGATCGGAGTATATTATTAGTATATTATACTACTATTCGCTATATCGTATTAATGCTATTACTATGTAATATTGAGGATAACGATGACTTTTAAGTCACAGTTACAGTGTCTACAAGAGTCTACAGGTCTTCATCTTCGCACATCTTGAATATAATTCTAAAAACACAAATGCAAACAATTTTAATTAAATGCATCTTCTTTCAGTATTTATAGACAAGTTGTCAGGGAAGTATTGGCACAATATTGTATTTCTTATTGCATTTACATACCAACTAATTACCTCCAGATATATTAAATTTCTTACCATTTAGCAGCGCTTTCGTACGACTAGAAAAATTTAGCGCTATGAACGTGACGTGTAAAATCTAATGAAAAAATGCATCATTGAAAAATAAGAGAATATGACAATGGTTCTTGTCATCGCTGTAATTATTAAATTTTACCAATTACGCTTAATCAAAACTACCTGTAACGCGATTAATAAATTCGTGGTAATAACTATCGATAACGCGTTGATCTTCTTCCAGCGAATTTAAGAAGAAAGATGAAGGTTCTTTCGGTAAACGTTTTCACATGGTCGCTAAGTATTCCTGAGGCAAGTTTAGGTCATATACCCTTCGAGGCACGCATTGTTTCAGGGCCGGGTTTCCGCGAAACCGCGTGGGCGGGCTAACTGCATTTCTCGTGCGTGACACACGCGAAACACACGAATGTTTAGTGCATAGAGAGTCTGGTACTTACTTACTCTCGTGCTTACCAGCCTTCTTCTGTATGCAGTTCAGGGTAGCTTCGATCAAAGAAATGAAAAAGAAACGGAGGAAGACGCTGTGGGTTTCCTCGCCCACGTCTCGTCGTTGCGCTCCGTGATTTTTTCCCTTCGAGAGGTAAATATCTCTTGGAAGTCATTGTTTCTAGGTGTGACTCGAATTCCACGGATTCTCTCTTTCTCCAGCCATTCCTTTCTTCCTACCTTCTTACCGCTCTCGCTATTTGTGTTACTCGTACAACCAGAGATCTATTTAGAAATGCGTTCTACGATCTATAATACTTACATGAAAGGAGAACAATTATTCAATTTTATTAATTAACACGATAAAAATATCTGTAAATCGAACTCACCTATATCGTTCGTGATGACTGATACAAAACTGAAAGAACCGAACTATTGATATATTTATCTAATTCTTTTCACCTGTTTCGGTTTGTTCGTTTTTTATCCGTTTACTAGATTCTCGTTCCATCTGATATCTTAATAAACAACCGATAATAAAAGTATAACTATGTTTACTATTCTAACTATTGGCCTATAAATTCGAGAAACGTTATAGTCAAACTAAAGCGAAGGAACGATATTTATCGTGACGTTCACCTGGGAACAAAGAGCACGGAGGGAGCTTGACCGAATCTGAAGGTTCTCCAACCTACATCGATCGAAGGTACAACTAGGTCACCTTGCCGGAGGTTGTGCAACACCGGTAGGTTGCTATCTAATTGTAAGAAAGTTATATGTATATGCACGGATGGATAGGGGCGAACCAGTGTGATACTTATATGTATTGTGGTTTCAAAATCCGGTTCTGAGAAAATAACGAGAGGCTGGGGAAGCCCCGAGGGATTGTCTTTCAACTTTGCGAGGACAAACTTTCCTCGAATTCCTGAAACACGTTAACCATCTGCATACGCATTTAAACGGAAGATCCACCAGAAAACTAAGCTGTGCTATGCAGTGCTAAGTTGAAAAATATTTGCTTCGATATATACATGTACGGAACCATTTCTACCAAACACCTTACGAACACTTACAAAAATCAGGTTCGTACAGACATACTTATGTTTTTTTACTATTAATTATTAATTTGTATTATTATTGTATTGTATTAAATATTGTTAATTTGTATTTCTCTACGTACGTCATATCTTTTCAATCAATTTTTTATTTATGCAACATACGTGTAAGATTTTTTGAATAAATCTTGATTTTTGCCTCACGCTGTATATGAAAGCAAATATTTTCAGGGCTGCACAGCTTAGCTTAGCTTTTTAGCGTACATAATCCCTGTACAAGATAATAGAAAAGGTTAATACATACATTTTGTATAAAAATAGAAACACTAAAAGATACGAACAGACATATTACTCATACTAAGATTTCGAACAATTGTTACTCGTTATTCGTGGACATAAAAGAAAAAGAGAAAACGCTGTACATTATCAACGATGAAGTCACAACGTTCGCCAACATCGATGATCCGTTTTTCCTATAGAAAATAACGATCGGCATCTGGCAAGGTCGATGGCGTCAACGACAGCCGGTAGACGTTTGAGAAATGGAAGGCCACTTTCCCTTTCTCTTCGCTTTTCAACAATACGTTCAGGTGTTTTTCAATTTACGTTCCAATAACGTAAGATTGTAACACGAAACCGTGCTATGTAAAAATAATTGAGGAGCTTGAAATATTCGAAAGCATCTTTTACAGTCTTTTGTAACATAATTTATTATAAATGATACACCTATTACAAAATGTATCGATTAAGATTCTAAACGACCGCGTTAAACCTGTTAAAACATTCGAGAAATATTTATAATACACGCTTTTTTGATGCGATCTTGCTTTCCGTGTCTACTTTCCAACGAAAGACCTTTCGATATTTATGTAATTCATAATTCGTCGACGTAAGCGTGCATTTTAATCAAACGTTAAAAGAATAACTCCATCGCCAGTGAAGAAATTTCCGAACATCATATCGTTCTAGAGAAAGTTCTAGAAAATTTCAATGCGTATGTGTATTTTTCCATTGTTCCTTATAACTATTCGGTCTCCTAATTATAGTAGAAGACTATGATTTCTCGAAACAGGCTCGGAACTTGTACATGCATGACCTTAAGGTAAAACCACGTCTATACCTCTACCGCTTCATCCCGATGTATTCGCGATGTCAGAAAAAGAATTATGCAATAAGCCATAATATTATACGTATTTAGTTTCGCATCGGCTGCTGCCTTGTCCCGCAACACCTCAGCCGTGCGTAAGCACATATTCGCAGTAAGGTTAAACTCCAGTGACATTTTGGACGACTTTCACCATCGGGCCAACGTGGAAGGCTGCTTTCTTCGTCTTTTCGTCTGTTCGTCTCGACACAGAGAAACGGTGACGCCAAGGTGGCAAGGATCAGGGACTGATCTCCAATTAAATTAATCGAACACGAAAACCGAGATGGCTCCAATAATTTGTAACTTAATTGGATTTAAGCGAGGATGATGCATAGCCGTGACCTTAATTTTTTATTCGTTTGTTGATTTGGCAATAACAAGTGGTATATAAGATAATATTGGGTTGACTGATAAGTTTCTTCGTCTTCCACTGGTGTCCGCATCTCGAATAGAATATTCTAAAAATCGTTCAAATACTGTGAAACCACATGTGTCTGGACCTTTTTTTTATAAAACACATATGAAATAACGAAATGAGATAATCGACTTACTCGTTGATAAGAAAGATAAAATAGATTTTGTAGAAAATTAATAACAACGTGCTGTTTTAAGAAATCGCCAATCGTCTTAATACTCGACCTAATATAAACTTAGAATGGTTATTGAAATGCATCGTGTAAATGATTCCAGTCTTGCCACTCGAGGCAGGAAGAATTATACCAACCAAATAATTATTACAAACACAAAGGAGAACTAGAAAATTAGTAGAAATACAGACGTCCGAGTACAGTAAATCATAATTACAAAACTACGCGCTTTCACTGAAATTTCGTCGGATCCGTTGGAACATCGATACTTTCGACTTAAAAGCAGTAATTTCGACACTGAAACTAAGCGTAAGGATTACGTTCTCCGCTGGATGATATATCCAACCGGAGAAGCGAACGCTCGCGTGCACGACACCGTGCCAGAAAATCGGACAACATCCTCGTAACGCGTCGATCCGCTCCAACCATAAGCATAATTGCGTGCGATCATCGTTAACTCGTTAAGCACACCATCCGCCGGCTACTCTCAATACATAGACACCGAATCACGATCAGGAGAAAGCGAGAATAATGCGCTCGCGCGCGCCACAACAAGAGCAAACGAATCACTCTTACGTTTTCCAATCTATGCAAAGCGAATCAACATTTCCCCTCGGTTTACATTTTCACCCTACGTTTCCCGTATACTCCTTCGCGTGCATACCAATATACACGCGTGCATTTCTTATCTCACGCGAAGCGTATCGACACGGCGGCCGATTTACCGCTGGCGAGGCAGTCGACTTTATTACCAAGCCGATTGCGGAAGAAACCGCGACTCGTCTCGAGTCTAAGTATGTATACGTATACGTATTCGATAGCGGTATGTCTCGCTGGTCGGTCACTGTATTAGGTGATTACGAATATTAATGAACACAACTTAAGTTTGTGGAAATCGTGACTGTAAAAATTCTTCATTGAGTCTATGTGATAGACACGGTACGATGCCTAAAATCTTATATAATTGTTCCATACTAACGACAAATTTGTGTGTGATACCATTTTAGGGAAACTAGGAAAGAAACGTATATAATATATGTACGAGGGTATGTATGATGTAAACACGATTTTAGTACCATTCACAGGGAGGAATCGAAAGTGATAATTTTATTTATCAACACGACGATCGAGACATACGAAATAATGGCCACATCAAAAAAATATCAAGATTCTAACGCGATCAGCTTGTTCCGAAATTTGAATCACATGGAAAATATTTGGGAAATGATTGGAAGAAAAGCTTATGCCAGGTAATATAATTCCATTAGTGAATTATCAAGAACGGGCAACGAAGCGAAGCATCTATTTATTAAAAAAAAGTTACAAAATGTGATTTTGTCATATGCCGAATGCAGTGAAGGAATTATTGTCAATTTTGATTTTATTTATCTAAACAGCGTGTGAGGTTTTATAGAAATTTCTATCGTCGATTCATCGTTTTTTTTTTTTTTTTTTATTGTTTTTTCATCCCTTGTCCACCCTGTCTATGTATAATTTGCAATGATGTATCATTCTATTGACTTAAAATTAGGCTTAAAAATTGGCTTATTAAATTTAGGTAATAAAATATTTAGAAGGTGAAACTAAGTTATATTTGGAGTTGCATTTCTTTGATCGTATCTACTCACAAAAATTCGAAATTACTCAACAAATTTACAATCTGGTAGCCGCTTATAGTTCATGGAAATTTATCGTATTATACATCTATTTATTAATCCTTATTACTCTGCAAAATCTACGACGTTTGTTTAAAATTATTTGCAGAAACATTTTTCACGTATGTATCGGATCAGCTGCGCTCTGCAAAGGGTTGAAAGATCACCCTCGAAGACGATGGGAACGCATGCGTGTTCGATAATTATTTGTTTAACAAGTTAGCTGTTTCGAACTCTTTGGAAACTTTGAAAAATGTGTATCTGAAATGTGTCGCAAAAAGTAAACGATGACGAGTATACTTGTCAAACACAGAGTATATGTGGATGTTATAATATAGAATTAAGCTACAACGAAATGACCGTCCTATTTTTTAATTTTATTACTGACAGGGCTTGTCACAATACAAAATATTGCCATTTCTTCATGACGAGTATACTCGTCAAAAATAGCTAACTGATTAAATAGCCTTATGCATGCAGGAGTCGACGCCATGGCGCACGTAGAGCCGACGTCGAACGACGGATTGCTGTGGAATATCTAGGGCGCAGCGCGAAGTGGTTCTCCTTGGGCAACCGATGCCGCATTCCGACCTATGCATCTGCTGCCAGTTCCTTTTCCCTCCTGTTTCTCCTATCTTTTCACTGCTTTTCCTTTCCTTTTCCACTTTCGTTTCACGAACTTTGTTTGGATACTTCGGATGAATGTCGATCGATAAATATCCAGTACCATTCGGTGAACTATACGCCGCTTATCAAAATTCACTAACGATATCGTAGGAAGTTGGACAAATTATTCGAAAGAAGACTCGCGTCTACAAGAGATACGAATTCACTCACAAATCGTTAGATAAGTAAAACGAGCAAATAACGGCATCCATTAGACTCTCATTGTGAAACAGGACATCCAGAAACTCATAAATCATTTTAAATTTAATTTATCATTTCCCTAAATATTAAAACCGATTGCTTTTCACACTGATCCGTATTCTGGCATGAGTTATAAGTAACATACTCTATGTAAGCTTACACGGATTTCACTCAATGAATTATATATCCGATATTTAACCGTCAATTATCCGCCACGTTCATCTTTCATCGTTTTACCCAAGTCGAACTCACTTTGCAACGATTTTCGCCTCATTGTCTGTCCAACTTTCTCATTCATCTACATTCAGCTTAGGTAGTCTACTCTCATAGACTAGCAAAGGAATAGCTTTAAAAATATCGATATTTTTTTCATTTCAAGGATAAAGGTGCCAGTTTAGATTTTCGTCTATCGCGAGTCCTCGTAACAGGGATTTATATTCTCGTTCTATCGCTTACGACCGTGTCGAACCAGTAGTTTCTCTGCCTCTTTTCCTCTCTTTCTTTGTGTTTTACTTTCTCCGTGATCTCGATTCTTCGTGGTCTCGTTTCTGCCCGTACGTGTCGCTTCTCTCCGTTCGTTTCGCTTGGAAACGCCGCTCCGTTACAGATTTGCCGCATCCTTTTATATGTAAGTGCATAAGTGCATTGCGCCTTGCAGTGGCGCCCACGCGTAGTGTCGCAACGCAGCCCATTATGCCATACCGTTTCTAACTTATGCCGATTGCAGTCTCGCGACCGGATTAGACGGTCTGTCGATTAGGCTCGCCATTGACGTCGTTGCTCATCCAGAAAAATTTCTACCGCCACGCTTGGATGCGAGCGATCTGCGCGTCCTTGAAATTCAACGATGCTCTCCAATTGCAAATGACCGTCTTATTCTGTTGCAAAAGTGATGAAACGATTTTTAGTGAAAAATTGATAGAATTCGAGGAGTTATAGGAAGGAGGTATTTGCAGTATGGTACGTCGCGTATCGCGTTTACATTATTTTTATCCCACTTCTGAAATTTTTAATCAAACTAATTGAATATTTTTTCGTTAAAATCGATAATGTCGTAATATTATAAATTATATATTTGTATAAATTATATCGTGAACACGTCATATCGATTTTCTTTCTACAAAACGCATTTATTCGACTCATATTTTAGAAAGCAAATAAATACCGATTATCGTCCTGAAAAAGGATAAAATGATCTGAAAGTCGTTCGCTGGGCAATCGTTAACGATGAGTTAAGAAACGGACAAACCCCCAGGCGATAGATCTACGCCGATATTTAAATATAATATAGCCTAAAGTTACGCATTCACCCATATTCTCGCTTATCGTAGATCTATCGTATCCTTGGATCATAATCCACGTCACAAACTAATCGAGCTGATAATTCTTATTTAAGTACAAAAAATAAATAACGATTTAAGTAAGAAAAGAACATAAGCATTAAGAATCGTAGTTTCAACGGTGAGAAATGATGGTAATTTCCTCATACTTCTTTATTACGTTATTTGTTTTCTGCTAATTAATTCCATCGTGCACAATGAGCAAAAGAAGCTTATCCAAGAATTTATTCACCATTCAATTCATTTTCCGAGGAGCGATGCAACGTTCATATTTCTTGCAATAACGGTTTAGAAAAAAGGAACAGAAAGATCTACGTCAGATATCTAAATTAAATAATAGCCAAATAGGGACACAGATGTAATCAAATTATCAAACATTATGCTTACCATGTATTCTTTCATCATGTTATGTTTAGAGTATTATGTTCACGTATACGTGTATTACATTACACGTGACATAACGAGCATACCTCTAGCACATTGAAAAATATTACGTTACCTTTTATGATCGTCAATTAACGCGTTTCGTGTCATTAGAATCATCTCAAGATAAATAATTTGATGTAATTTGCGCGTAACAAGATTTTTATTCTAAATCTAATAGACAAAAAAGTGTCGCGAGTATTTTATTCAAATAACGCATAATCCTATTTTGTAAGAAATGAAAAAACATTGAATAGAACGCGTTATGCGCTTTTAATTATTCTTTCGAAACGCTCGTCAATCTGGAACAAAGAAATCTACAAAAGGAAAGGATATGAAATTGCGTTCAGATGAGGCATAGTGGAAAAAAAATCTCGAACAATCTCTGTTCCGTTCTAGATGTATCTAACCATCGACTTCACCATAAGATAGCGCGTCGCTGCAACGGAGTGCAACCACTGCAGCAGCACTGGTTGCATCGGTTTCGCTCACAAGGATTCCCTCTTTCCATTTGGCTAATCGGCCACGAGATCTAACGGTTTCTCATTATAATACCTGGATACGTGTTCGGCCGTTCGTTTGTGTGCACCGTGCGCACCGGACACGACAGGCATAGGCGCAAAGCAACAAAGAATCGCGGAACAGTAAGCGTGGAATATAAATTTGGATGTTCGTTAACCTTTTCAGTTCGCCGAAGTAAATCATTTTCTTGTGGATAATGACTTGCTTCCTTTGTTTAAAGGAAAGCCGACGCGAACAGCGTAAAATGTGTAATAACAGCGATAGGCGCACCTCATTTAGGCACCTCACAAGTAGATTGAAACATCGATCAACAAACTTCTAGATGACGAAGTAAATTTTACTTAAAATTTAAGTAAAAAATAAAAAGAGAGAGAGGAAGAGGATGTTAATATAACACGGGTCAGTTGCTCTCTAACTGATTTATTATATTTATTGTAAAAATATCTTAATAAACAAACACTTTATTATCAAATGCATCGATCAAAATACCAGAACCAAATGTCTAACAATTAGCGATTACTTTCACCGTCAATCGAACATCTTAACCAATAGAGCGAGACGCGATCATCCAGATTATCCTGCAATGTCTTCACCCACAATTTTCTCGCTGATCGAAACGATCTCATCGAGCTAAACGATTGGAACAGGTAAATTTGCCAATCGTTGGATACAACTGGGACCTCCTTTATGCAGCAATGGAGAAAAGTCGACGATGACGCGTCAGTCGAAAACTGGGGGACACTTAAAAGTCGCGGCGCGCAAAGGCGAACAGGAGAAAACCGTTTGAACGCCTCGCGGAATAAAATAGCCGGATTCTCGCGAAAGGGAAAAGACGTGCCAGGCAGACGAACTGACAGACGAACCGACCGACGGAACGTGAATATCTGGGCTGATTTCGAAATCGTTACTAGAACTTTCTTCCAACGAATCACCTCCGCGATAAACCGCTTCCAACGACTGGAACTTACATACAAAGATTTAAAATTTGCATTTAGGATAGCTACTTATGCTGGTACGAGATATCTATCGAGTAATAAACAATAACGTTCTTGATACAATTTTTTAACGAAGTACTGCTTCTATTGTAGTAATAACTAGAAAACCTGCATCTATGCAGGTTAGAAGAGATTTGCTAATTAGAAAATATCGTCGTAATGCTATACTTAGACATGTCGAGTAATTTGTATTTTATCACGCTGAAATGTTTTCCTCAATTGAGGTAATAATACCGGTTAATGAGTTTCTACTTACATAAATTACGTAGTAATAATACTAAGTATATAAAGGAAACGTATTGTATCGTGTAATAAATAATACTCTAGTTTTCAGTAAGACAACGTAGTTGTAGTAGATGAGTAACGACGAAGAAGTAGGCAAAAGCTGTTAAACGTTGGCTATTTTAATGTAACTTGGAATAGAGGAAACTTAGAAACGCTTGATTTATCGACAAACGCTGTTAACGTTAAATTATATTTCTGTCAAAAAATCGTAACAATATAAATCTTAAAATTAGGTTGAAAACTTGGAATATCTATCTTCTCCGCGATGAAATAGCCTACGACTTTTACATGACAGAGATTCATATCGGGCTATATGATCGCGGAGGAAACGCAAAATAGAAATGCAAACCGCGTCCAAGGAGGAGGTTCCCTGATCGGCATTCTCGAAGTGGCGTCGACGCACTCGCCAACGACGCGACGTCGATGACGAAGGCGTCGAAACGCGTCGAGGAACGCGCGCGCACAAAGAACACCTCTCGACGTGGTGTCAACAACCTCATCATCCTCTTTCACTTGTGCCAAACGTCGCCGCAACGCTGACTTTTATGTTCTGTCCGCCCCCGTCGATGATGTGTCAGCTTCTTCCTCCTTTTCACCAGTGCAACAATGGCGATCGATCGCAACATCATATTCGTTTCGCTATTAGCGAGTGATCGTAAAGGTGCGTTTAGACCAAGCGGACGATTTTATTTTAATCAAATTCATCTTCCAACAGCAGGCGATTTTCACGATAATAATACGATAATAGCGTGGCCTGCCGAAATTAACAGGATAAGTAAATAAACTTAACAATATTATTATGTAAAATAATTATATAAAACTTCGTCATTTAGTGTTTGTTCGCCGAATCGTTCGCTCGCACTCGTCGTGAAAGAAGCTCTTTCGAAGTAAATTAGGTTACGGACAGATTGCTCGATAATTGCTTACATGAACTTTGTTTGGTCTAAACGCACCTTAATACATTGCATCGTCGCATCGCGCAAAAATGTCTGACGTAAAGGTATTGTGTAACAAACTAGCGATTAATGGTAGTATTTATATTGGTGTTTGCGTTTGGGTTTGCGGTTGCACGAACGCCAAGTCGCGTTAGGTCGAGACTTAATTGTCAATGAGCCTTTCAGGGATCTGACTAGAATTAAACGTTTCGTTGGTTTCTTTAACACCGGACCTGACAACGATTAACGTGTACGACATGTACTGTTGAAACCACTTAACAAAGTATTTTAAGTCAAAGTGACAATGATGTTTATCAAGGGGTGCGATGGATACAAGTTTGTTCGTGATCGTCACGAGAAATGTTAGATAACTTTACTAATTTCGTGTTATTCGTTGTCGTAATCCGAGATTCCTCGCGGCTCTTTTTAGAAATATTTTTTTTAAACACAGCTGGTGTAACTCGTTAGATGAGCATCGTGTTAATTACAAGTCGTTGGTACTCCTCTATTTAAGTGAGGTATACGAAACATTGGAATTTTGCGCGAAATGTTTGATACAAATTTTTAACGAGTGCAGGAATTAGGGTACACGTATTACGTAATAGCTTAGGATTATAATAGTTACGGTTTTGAGTATGCATATGTATGTTGGTCGTCTTAAGTCCGTGAATGTTTAAATTACGCGTTTCTCTTTCGTGTAACATATAATCTCATATACAACGGACAGTTACGCTTTCTTAGCATTATCCAATTTTTGAATAATTTAATTATATGAACTTAATTAACATCACTCTATATCACGTAGTAAAATTTTTATTTTCTCGCTATTAATTTACAACGTGGTTTCAAGTTACACTCGTCGAATACGTATAAGACGATATGTTCCGTTTCTTAAATTGTATTCGTAAAGATATAAATTTGCATAAATGTCCGCGGTATATTGATCATGAGCCGATGCACTTCGAAAGTTTACCTCCAAATCATCGATGGTAATCGACGAGATGAGAAATCCTTTGAAGCAAGCACAGAAACTAGGGTTTGAAACCAAAGTGAAGAACAAAAACCGAATTGAATATTTCGGATGTTGAAGCGTTTGTCGCAGCTAGTAGTCGACTTTCACCATTGCGTTCGGCGAATGATGCGCCGTGCCAGATAAAAGCATGTCGGGTCGTCGGCAAAAGCCAACGCTGCGGCCAACCCGTTCCATCCTCGTTGCAACGCTCGTCTCCGTGGCGCTTCTCTCACATTATGCAATTCGAAAGAGACATTACCTCGACTTACCTTACGTATGTTCGCGAGAAGAAGCTACCGGGTATAATACTGTGACGCGAGCTATGGAATCGCAACGTCGCGTGCTGATCGTAGGAAAACGCGTGCTCTTGCACGTGCTACACGTAATGTTATGCTCTCGAGCATTCAATACTCTGATCATTTCACATTTGTTCAGATATCCCCCGGAAAAGAACGTGGCAAGAGCGCATAACAGCGCAATAGCTGGAATCTAGATATTGTTGATTGCAAAATTAACCATTTAATCGTTAATTTAATTTACCATTTAAACTGCTTTACAGAATTTGATCGTAAAATAGTCATATGAGCAGGAGAAATAGACGACCCTGATATTCGTAAATAAACGGCAAGCGAATAAAAAGCGAGATTTTCTCGTCGATGCACAAAGTGGAATGGTGCACTGTATGCCAGACCGTCTTGTTCGACGAGAGCGGTGTGCATCCTTGTCGAACTAAGACAAAGCGCAGCATATATATACTCCAAGATTTCGATATCGTATCAAATAAAACACTGTTTTCGATAATCTTTTAGCAATCCAACTATACTTTATACATGTGTAATTTGTACATACAATATTTTTCTCCCATTTTAAGTTTCTGCTTGGTTCCTGATGTAACATAAAGTTAAATGTCCTGGTCCTTGAATGTAATTTTGTACCTTGATATTTATAAAAGGTCGTGTATTTCTGAATAAACCTAAATTACAATAATTTGGGATACGAAAATGTGATTTTACAAATTTGAAAGTCAGATTTATGCGAACAGAAATTATTTGAAGGACGCTCGTAATTGATTCATGGACGTGGACCGTAATGAATATGGAATATAGAATTTTATTAATGAATGCAACAAATGAAAGATATATTAAGAACGGCGAGGCTAACGCTTTACGTGCATCGAACTCGCTAAACACATATCCGTAACGAGATCTGCTAGCCAGATAAAAGACTTTCGTAAGCTTTTCTAAACCATTTCTGTAGATGATTTAGTGGGGCTGAACTGTCGTGTCATTGACCATATATCAAAAACCACAACGACCCGCTCGGTTACGTCAATTACGAATATAATTATACAGCACGGGGCGCATAATTCCTCGAATCGAGTCTGTTACACCTTCGACGGTTCCGGTGACACCAACTGATATCACTGGCATACAAAACACCCGAACGTAACGGTAACTTTAAAAAACGTCGTGCCTGGCTATTCTTTGTTCGCGAAAAACATTCTAGATCATTCCCAATGATAGTTTTACCCAACGTAATGATAATTTTAATCAATTTATACAACAATCTATGTTAAGTTACGCACATGGCGTAACATTTAGAATAATTTTATCGAATTGGGATTGATCGTGTTTAAATTGTTCCAACTTCAGCTCTGCCCTGAAGAAACAAACTACGTTGATGCAAACGTGCAAGAACACTGCGAACTACTGTCAATCACTGTCAACTACTGTGAAAGCTTAAAATTTATAAATGCCTTGTTCTATATTATATGACCGGATTTTCATCCCATCACGAATTACACCACGTTTCGTCACCAAACTTCTCGGGATTCGTGTTAAATATCATGAGAAATCATTCAAGATTTTCCGCTTACGCTATTCCGTATTAGAAATCATGAGAAACTCGGCGTGATTGCAAGCGATCGGATTAATCATACGAACTGTAACGCTGCTATTTTCACCCCGTTCATCGCCTGATCCGGCATTCGTGTCTCCAGCTATCCTTGGCTGGAGACTCTCGCATACCTCGAACAACGTGTTTCCAAGTATACCGAAGTAAGCCTTCGACGTCGAATTTTTTACCAGGGGAAAGGCTGATTAAATTAACAAGGAACAAAGACGAATTACATATATCGTTGTAAACGAAGTAATATCGGCTGAAAGCATAGCTTGTAAATATGCATATACGCGCGGAGTAACGTCGACGAGGAGATTCAGGGCAAGGTAATGAGAGAACTTCCAGAAGGAGGAGGACGACCGGTTGTCCTGTTCGAATCGCTTGACTTAAGGAGATCAACGAGCCGAATATTAATCAACAAGAGGCGCGGCACCTGCATCCTTGGCACGTTAAGGCACGTAATACCGTCTACTACCGCAATAAACCACTGCACACCATGCAGTCTTACCGTTATCCGGAAGGTGTTTGTGCATTAGCCATCCGGTACGATACTCCTTGCTTCCTCCTCCAACTTCGTATTCGGATGGCCCTGCCGCATTTAGGCTTGTCACGTTAAAACGGCAGTTCATCAAAGTTCATAAAAGTCCTCTCTCGTGACGAAACGTCTACAAATCATTTCGAACGTTACCATCAACGGTAAACGTAAATGCCACCGTTGCTAAGTTGTCATATACGCGACAAAAGAATGGCAAATATGAGTAGAGTTTCAGCAGAATGTTGAAGCTTACTTATCAAATCATGAGCATAAAAAGGAATATTAATATGTAATAAAGAAAAAACATTTTGATCTATTTAATCTTTTGTTAAAATCACCAAACGGAAAAACAATTAGTGCGTGAAGTGCGTGACGTTAATTAAAGGATGTATAACATTTCTGATATTGTAAATTTAAATCAGAATAGATCCCATCGATTTGAATATTATTCTTAGTGCTACTTTCAATGTTAATGAAAAGATCGTGAATACGAATTTTATTTATTTAATTCAAACAATAGAGTGTTTTTCAAAGAACACAGAAACGATAATATAATAGTTGACGGTATATAAAATGCAAATGAAGAAAAAGATCTGGAAATATGTAAATTAATTAAAGAAATGTAAGTTGCGACGCATCTCCTTTTGAAAGATACGTATGCTTGAAAATCAATAAATGATTGCTTAAATCATAGCTTTTGCATCATATTATAAAAACATTTATAAGAAATTAATGGATTCTCTGAAAAGAAGCTACATTTTACGTTCATTTGAATATCGAGCCATATAAGATAATGATACCATACGGTTTCCAATATTAACTCGCATACAAATTACTATCAAATCAGAAATACGACATAAAATAATATGTTAAGTAACATCACAGATTGTGGTATCTCTACCTTACTAATAATAGTCTAACTATTTATAAAAATGTATATTCCTTGTTAGGTGTATAAATTATTATTTAGTCGAGAATTTTTACATCCAAGTCAACGTATAATAAACTTTTATCTCAATCTTTGTAAGCTTTCGTCAGAAACATGACCAATAAGAAAAGTGTAACAGGACATGTGCTTAACGGGCAATTTCCTTATGGCGACGAGCCGCAAAAATGTTATTTCTCGTCGTAACAGCTACACGCGTAAACGTGAAACTCCGTTCGCCGCATCGGCGTGATTGCGAATTAATTAATAAGACTGTAACCTTACAGTTTTGATTTCCATCCACTTTCATGGTCGTAACTGATCCACATGGCCACGGCCTTGGTTATGACCTTCCATAACGAAACCTGAACAATTTTATCATAAAGAATATTTTAAACACAATTTCAATCGCTATATCGACTATGTTGCTTAACAAATCCTAACAATGTGTGTGGTCAGGCAATATTTAATTAATACATTTCATTAATAAAAACAATTTCTACCTGAAATTATATTTGGAAATGAATACGATATTCGTAAGGCTTTCGTCTTCGTTTTATTTCCAATTATGCCAAGGTCAATTAATTTACGACATCACGACAAACTTATTTATTCCTCTTTGAACTGTTCGATCATGGACATGAACGTAAATACCAAGCTGGGCAATGCGATTTATTCGAGAAACTGGATTAAACCGAGCGAGAAAGTTCCGTTGTTGTCGAAAGCGTCCGGCATTAACATGCGCCTGTCTGCCTTGATTGAAACCGTGTCCTCGGAAATACATTGAATTAGAATAGCTCTGCATTTATTCGATTACTGATTTTTTTCTAGAGCAATGTGAAATTTCGAAAATTCCATGCGACGAAGACGCGAGCTTTTATCGGGCTAAGAAATTTGTGTGTGTACGAGGACAATCGGATTTAGTCTTTTATTTATTCTTAGAAATTTTCAAATCTAGCATAATATGGAAAACATAAAAATTTTGAAGAAAATATTTGTCATCAAAAGCATATGATACGAATGGCTTTTGAAGATATTATAGTAGAAGCTTTCGTAAATTAACTCAAAATAATAATTTATTATAATACTTGGAAGCTAATATTAAACTAATATCGATATGTCTCTTTGAGAGAAATTTAGAGATTATTTAGCGATCGTTTAGTGATCGATTTCTTTCAAAATACCTACGCTCTCACCCGATCACAACCAAGCTTCACCGCAAGGTGTAAGAGAAAAGTGATGAAATAATTGCAAAATTCTTGGGACTTTCTTATAGAAGAAACGCAACAGTGCCAGAAATGCGAATGGATGATGTAAGGAAATAAATGTCAATCGTTGCTCGATTCAGCTGTATATGAAACCTAACTCCAACCGAACTCGTAGAATTTTCACAAATTAAATAATGACAATTATCGATAAACCTATATCGATAATATGTATTCGTACAGTCAGTCAATACCTGAAACCCTTAGAAAGTACTAACATTTTGCTGAAATATTTCACTTATCTACCTTTCTACCTATATTTCCATATTCGATTTATACTTCAATCCTGCGTTCATTTTAGTAAACAAAAAGAATGTTGTAATGTCTAAATTGGAACTGCCATTGGAATTAGCAATGTTTTAAGAAGATATTTAACATGAAACTGATCGTGCATATCGATACGATCTTTTCTCATATTTAATCCAAACTGAAGATAATTTGTAGCGTTAGAAAACCTTAATTAGCCTGTTTCCAGAAGCTTTAAACCTTTAAGCTAACGACCAATTAAACTGGCTGCTATGGGATAACCTCTGTCGGAATGTCGATCAGGGTGGCGTATGGGAGCTGGGTGTCACGGTGAGTCACGTTGCTCGTGTTCGACCTTCGCCCCCTTCCAGCCTTCTCCGTTATTTTATATCGAATAGTCGCCTCGGCCTTACGATTATTATTATTATAATCACGTTGCGATCGGTCAGTATTCTGCATATTGTACGACCGCACCAGTACGCTGACTGTGTACGAAAACAGTCGCACCTGCAGGAGTTCGACGAATTTCGATGGCTAGATACGCGCCTTATATGTGCGAACAAATCGGTGTAATAACAATAGACGGAATAGCAACTGTTTAGAATCAATCAGCGAATAATATTTATCGACGATCGCATGTTATACAGAATTAGATGTAATATTTTAATGGGATATCCTATTCCGCTAGCGAATCCTGTCATTTGTGTGATATAATAATCGTAGAATTATTTTGAAAGTTGATATTTTAATAATAGAACGTCTTAGCCCAAAATTCTTTGGAGATATTTTCCTATATTCTCTATTACGAAGTAAAATCTCTTACTATCGAATTAAAGTAATCAGTTGGCAGAAAATTTTTGAATGCCCGTCGACGGATGGAACAAAGCGAACCTTCGCGATTTTTATCGTCAAATGAATTTTGAGGTGGTTCGCGTGAAAACCAACCTGGATCGAAACTGGTCCCGCGAGTATTCAAACAACGGCCAAGAACAAAAGTCGAAAAATAAGGTAAAGCAGTAGAAAAAGAAGGGATTCGTAGAGGTACGAATGATATTGGGGATAAAAAATTATTTTAGCATTTAAGGCAATAGGATGGGGCAAAACGGACGAGCACTGGGGAGAAGGGGACGGGGAAGAAAGAACGTGGCAGACGTTATTACCGGGCCTCTGTTAAGTCTTTGGATGGCATTTTCAGTGGAGGAGAATAAAGGAAAAAGGAAAGGGAGATCGGGTTGGCGAAAAAGAGAAAGAGAGGGCGTGAGAGGGAGAGAAGAAACGTGGCGAGGTATAGACGTTACCTCTTCTTGAAGTGACGAGGAGAAGAGAAGGAGGTTCTACAAGGAGGTGGAAGAGGAACAACACGTGACCAATGACTTATATAAAGGTGGAGAACGACAGGGCGCAAACACGGAGTTTTCTCTGCGCGGTGGAGCCTGTGCACGCAAATTGTGATAATAGTTTTTTTTTTCCTTCTTAAATAAATAATCGAATTTTGTTACCGCCACTCGGGAGAGAAGAGTAATCCGATCTCTGTACCACGCGGGACACACGCATTCGTAACCATGAGGACATACTACGTGATAGCTGCCATTCTGATCGCCGGTACGTACCCGAAATAAACGCGAGATACGAGCAGGAGGATATAAGAGGGTGGAGAATAGAGAAAATGGAAATGTTATCGAGGAGAAAGAAACGGGGGAGGAAAGTGTTACTCGTGGACGATCACGATCATTTTATCGGAAGTGGAGGACCTAAGTGTGTGACATATGCCTGTGGATCGGGAAGAGAGTGCACTCTTCTTTCGTCGCGATTGTCACGATAAACACGATACTTGTCGTTTCACGAAACGAATAAACGAAATGGTCGGAAAAGCTTGTGTACGAAATCGTTAATTCAATGTTTTACGAGCATCGTTAACATATTTCTTTGATTTCGGTATCTTATTAACGTAAATCTTGAAATTTGCACACGATCGGTATGTTAACATAGATTTATTCGTTTTCGATGAATTTCCCTCGAACAGAAAACTTATTCCTCGTGTATTTAATATTGGAATTTTATCGATGCTTGAAAAGTGTTTTATCTGTAATTTCATTTGCAAATTGGAGTACTGTATCTATCTCTTATCATATTTTTTAACAGAATATCTACCATAAAGAATATAAAGTAGGTCGATTTAATATGCGATTGATAATCAGGAAAAAACTCACTTGCAAATCTTTAAATACCCCTAGTAAGTCTAATTTCTACGTCTAACCAGTACAAGCTACCAGTACAACCAATATCGCGTATCAAAATATTCCCGTTAACACCGCGTACTAGTAAATTATCTAGAAACTTCTCTGCATTTCCCTTTACTCTATCGCTGTTCGCGTACGATCGTAGATCGGAGAATAGCCACTGTACAAATGACGTGCCAACAATTTGAAAATGGTTATCGAAGACGATTATTATCGACTTTCTCGGTGTTCCAAACGAAACATACCGTTGAAACGAGATCGAAAGGCGTATTCAATTTCCGTGCAAAGAGAAACCTTCTCGACACGCGTTTCCATTCTTTTTTCCTCCCCTTCCCTGGGCTACTCTGGCTGCAACAGGATAACCTTGGCCCAGATCTTGACCCTTCTTTTTATCATCCACTACCATCGCGATCGAGCACGAAAATTCACTCTTGGGGGCCAAAGAGCTAAAAAGTTTATAAAACGATCAACGTGAATACGTTCTACGGCCAACGATATCGTGAGCGGTTCCGATTACGGGGCTACTTTGTCGGATTCGAGACGCGACTTTTGATAGCCGGATCGGTCCCGAGAAAAATGAAAGTGAACATGCAACGCACACGAGATTGAGAGGGTCGCGAGCTTGTAAGTATAGGCGAAATTACAGGGGACGAAAAGTGTATGCGTGTACGTGAGAGAGAGAGAGAGACAGAGAGAGAGAGAGACAGAGAGAGAGAACACACATATACGAAAAGGAAACGTGTAGAGGAGAATCGAGTGAACGGGATGCTGGGAGGGCCCAGTCACGAGTCGTGTTGGTGTTGCGGCTGCTGCTGGGTCTGGCTCTAGACCCCAAAGTGAAAGCGCCTGGCGAAAGTCACTTTGTGTCCTTACATAAGACGTTTAGGTTATTCAGACATCATATGCCACGAGAAAAGAACAACAGATTATTAGGGGTAATTTCTAGCCTGAAGACAATACGCGACAAAAAGGCAGCATTACCATCGATAATAAATACCTGAAACGGTGTCGACGATCCATGCACAGTTCGTCTCCCTGCCATGCTTTTCCCTCTTGAAACGCGATTAGAAATGTGAAGGGAGGGGCGCAGGGAAGGTATAGAGCTAGATGAAGGAAGTGGAAGAAGATGCTCGCAACGATGGGGATTAGCGTCTTGCGGTCGACGATCAATTTTATTGTTTAATCTTCTCTCGAAAGCAATATCCAGCAAACGGTAAAATTGAACGCTATTACCGCGATCCCTGGCGTGATTAAAGCGTCATATCGGGTGTAACCGCAAAACACATTTTTCTCAATGGATCCTTCCCGTCTTGAAAACTCTAGCCATGATTAGACGATTTCAACGCAGAAATATCCAATTTAGGATTATTTAAAGGAATAAATAGTTGGTTTATAGTTGTACCATAACCATCGACGCAATTGAAAGTTGACTCCGGTAATTGGCTTGGTATTTCGAATTACAGCGACTGCCTTTAACTTGACTGACATTTGCTCGTTGTTAGTTTTACTACTTGAATAGCCTTCTTTACGATTGCTTCAAAAATTAATCGATATTTTTACATTCGCCGCTATATAGGTATAGTAAAACACAACTTTCCTAAACCATTCCTAATACAAGGTCGAGTAATACAAGGAACGACAAGAATTTCCTTGTTTGTTTCGCTATTACAGCGACATTCCTTCCAACTGCTCTCTATATAAAAAACGAGCGAAGTTTTCACATTGATTAGATTATCCTCTCTACTTTTCTCCGATTTCACGTTAATAATAATAATGCATTTGTTCAACTGCAGGCACAACCGCCCAAGAATCGTTCAAATGCCCAGACGATTTTGGTTTCTATCCTCATCATATATCCTGCGACAAATATTGGAAATGCGATAACAACGTCGCGGAATTGAAAACTTGCGGCAACGGACTCGCCTTCGACGCAAGCGACAGCAAGTTCCTCACTGAAAATTGCGACTACCTCCACAACGTAGATTGCGGAGACAGGACACAGCTCGAGCCAGCGATTAGCACGCCGCATTGTCCTCGCCTCTACGGTATATTCCCCGACGAAAAGAAATGCGACGTATTCTGGAATTGCTGGAACGGAGAGGCTTCAAGGTACCAGTGCAGTCCTGGACTCGCTTACGACCGTGAAGCCAGAGTCTGTATGTGGGCCGATCAAGTACCTGAATGCAAGAACGAAGGTATGTTCCGATACTTCTTTACGTGATCGTACATCGAACGCTCCATTTTTGTCATTTAAATTGTCTTCATAAGAATATCTTTCTTGTATAATCTCATTGTCAGTTTGGTCTGTTCCTATTCAGTCTTTTAGCAATTTTGAGTTAACTAAATTCCAGAAAAACAGCAAAGAAATCCTTTTTCATGAATTGATATGTTTTTAATCGTCGTATAATTTTCCTACCTTTCGATTTTAACGTCTTCTATAAAGAAGCTTTGAAAATTATTAGAATCTGTACTCTCTTTTCATCGATATAAATCGTTACCAATAAACGGGAGTACCAAAAAGATTGACCTTATCTTATTAGTTTGTCTTTACTGAAAATCAATTAACTATCGACGATTCTCGTTTCTCCTTGAAACGATATTATATTATTCATTGGTTGCGTTGCTCATCGTTCGATACGTGCAGTGATACCTGACGATTTATTCCCACGCGCATCCTGTATTTCCTTGCGCGGTATCCTCTTAATTCGCGTGGCACGATTCAAAGTCGTAGCCTTATTTCGCCATTCACCGGCTTCTTCCACTTGGCCCTTGGTGGTGTTTCATGGCCTGTACGATCGCGAACCAAGTAGCTATGGCGACGCGACACCTTTCTCTCTTCTATCACATCATACTCTATACGTTTATCGCGTTACACAGAGGTCGCAGGAGGTTTCACGTGTCCGGCCGCGGGCGAAGTGAGCGGAGCATCCGGCAGCTTCAGCAGACACGCCCATCCTGAGGACTGCAGAAAGTATTACATATGTCTGGAAGGTATCGCTAGGGAATACGGCTGCCCGATCGGAACTGTCTTCAAGATCGGCGACGCCGATGGCAGCGGTGCCTGCGAAGACCCCGAAGACGTCCCTGGATGGTAAGTCAATTTTCCCCTTTTATTATAATTATTTCTTTTAGACTTTTATAATTTATTCTTTAGAGATTATAGTTAGACTGCGACTGTTTACACATTTCTGAGGGATTTAAAAGAGGTTCACAAATTTACGTGAATGTAATTAATATGCAAAGATATATAAAATATCTCGAGTAAATTACTCGATATAATATTTAATAGGTGAAATAAATTCCTACTAAGATTTCATTTCTTAAAAATATGAATTTGCATAAATGTCCGCAGTCTAATTATAGTGTAGTTCACCGTTTAACGTTAATAATTTCAATTATTAATCTTTCATCTTTCTAAATCGTTTTAATCGACTAATTTGTTTGGAAATGAGATCGAAAGAACAATCTTTGTTTTTCGATTTTTCAACTCTGTAATTTGATTTAGTTGATATTAAACGAAAGCTAAAAACAAAAGTAAGGAATTTCCGTTTTCAATTCTATGATAAATTGCTTCAGTATTTTCCAAACACGTTAGGGACCTTGTGACAAAGTTACAGGAAGGAATTTGTGGTGCTATGAAACACGTTATTGGAATAAGAGAAAATGCATTCCTGAACATAATATATTCAAATGTCTGCACGAATAGATTGTCATTAACAAAGTTTCCTTCGCTTACAACAACGAAAAAAATGTCCTCGTTTTTACAAGTAGACCGTAAACTTCCTTGTGTACTTTTTGTCGCCCCAAGCTTTGAGTAATAGCGTTAAAAAGAGTTAAGAAGGGAGACTATCACGTAAATTTAAACAGATCAGGAAGCTTTGCGACTAGGTGTTACGTAAAGACAAATTCTGGATAAACCAGATAGACCCACGGTGATTATAGTCTTTAAAACTTAGCCGCATGGTTAAAAGTTCGTAAGATATTTCACCTTTTTCGAGTGACGTAATTAAACGGATATTCACGGTACACCTTGCTCTCATAACGTGTAGATAGGTTTTGCGTAACAGCCACCCAAATGTTGCTAACATAATATTTATATAATCGTTCTTGGGGACAGGAATAACGTGTGTGAAAGCCATATAATCGAAACGTGTTAAAGGTATAAGTAGATGTTAATTTGCTCGTTGAAAAACAAATAAACATTAGTGAAGATAGTAAAGGCGACGATCTTGTATCATTCATAAACATACAGAACATAAGATACCCAGTAAATACTTTTATATATTATTTTGTTTGTATTACCTTCTCTTTTAATTACCCCGATGAATGCTACGAAACATTTTGAATGAGACGTACGTTTCGGTGATAGACGAATACTATCAGGGTAACAATAAATATCGTTAATTAACAGCTGTTTCTAACATATGTAATTAATTAATATAATATCTACAATTTGTAATAGTATCGTTCTATTAAAATTACTTGATGTACTTTGTCGCAAAATGTAATGCTATAAATATCCATTACGGTACCTTTCCATGTCTGAACGGATAATATACATATAAATGACGCTTAAAAATATTCGTTCGATATCGTATTCGTAACACACATTTTCGGGAACGGGCTATACAACGCGTCTTCTAAGCACGCACGCACTCGCGTACTAAACAGATCCGGTCGCGTAATCACTCCTTCTCACGTACACGTGATTAACTGTAAAAAAAAAGACACGAGGCTGCACGCGAGGTAGCACGTCATGCATGTCCTAACTCCCGGATTTTTCCCGGTGTTCTGCTTCACAGTGAGGATTACTACGGTGACCTGGATCTAAAGAGCATCAGGAAGAGCGAGCTGCTTGCCGGAATTCAAAATTCAGGCGAAACCAGGAAGCCTCCTCAAGGCAAACCAAGGCCCCCATCGGCACCTGCGAGGCCCAACGCACCCCTTCAAGAATAATTTCTAATCTATCTCCCCTCTCTTGATTCCCCCATCTGGTTCCTCTCATCTTTTTTCCTCTCCTCTCCTCTCCTCTCCTCCTTTCTTCACCTCTTTCACGTTTCACCATTCTCCAAATACCCTTACCAGACCTCTCCTTCGCCTACTTTTCTATTACACCACACATATGCAGAAACAATGACACACGCGTATACAGACATAAACACACCTAGCCGAACAGAACAATCTCGAACGAACGATCCTGATGTTCGATATTTCGAAATATATATCGGTTACGTTCGTTTCTTGCGTTCCCATTCGAGCCAAATTTTTCTACATACGTACGACCGACCTCTGTATATCCGGTTATAGCTTCGTATTCGATGATTTGACTCGGATCCCGGAGGAATTGCACGATTAGAAATCCGTGAGATGTTTCTTCGAATTGTCTCGCGAATGTCTCGTGACTGAGGAGTAGCGAGGAGAGTAAATGTCAAATTCCTGCACCCGTGTTGACGTTCATCCGTGTGCCTCGATGCCGACGCGATGGCAACGCGCGATTAGCTAGTAATTCTCCACGCGTTGCTTTTAAGAAACGTTCAACCGAACAATATTATTGCCAATATCATTGTCGATATTTAAGGTTCTCAACATTGTATTCACAGTATATATTGATGGTCTAGAGGATCTCCTACGTACGATAATGTCAAGAACCTTAAATATTGACAATAATATTGACGATATGCTGATCGTCTGAATGCTCCTTTACAGTTCTTGTTCTTGGTTGTGTAATTATTTAAACGAGGAATTGCATCGGGTAATATGGTAGAAATGACTAAAGAACTGATCTTACCTCCGTCAACGCGTGGAAAAGTAATTAAAATCTACGAATATCGTCTATCTATCCTCGATGTTTGCCCATCTTCGTTTCCATCAGGCACTTCGATGATCAAAATTGAGACGCGTATTCTATATATTGAAATTCGAATTGATAATAATTCGAGTGGCAATCGTATCGTCTCATCGATAACTTCTATCATTCTTTCTTGCCTCTTATCATCATTTAGCCACTTTGTTTCTCCTTCGTATTTGCTGTTCACACCCCCTTCGCTATCGTAAGACATACGATTTGAAACGGAAACGGCGGCAAGCTCGTTAATCACGATCTGTGCATCGTCTAAATCGCAACATGTTCACTGAATCTGGTTCCGAGAAACGAAAATTCGATGAAAAAGTTCAGTGGATGAGGAGTTCTTTTTTCGAAATTTTCTCAATTCGAGCTTACCTCCACACACTCTTGGCCTCGGTCAAGTATGCTTGCGTAAGCTAGACTCGTCCGTATATTTTTAAGTAATGTGAAAAATTCGTAAAATAAAAGGAACAAAAATTCGTAAAAAAAAAGTGGTTTATGTGCTTCTGAAAACCCTAATCTCTCATCCTATCACGTAAACGTTCTTCGTGTTTGCTTGTTTTTTTGGAAATTTATTGTTGTAATTCTAACTCTTGCATGCTCGTTAAAACTATAACAAATTTCATATGGTGAATTTTGTGAATGTATTAAACACTACAAACACTTTATCGTAATTACTTAATGCACTAAATATATTTATGACGCATCTATGGAAAGATATAATTCAATGATGTATAATCGAAGATGTGAAATTCAATATTCTGCAACAAGTCATATTGTAAGTCACTTATTATTAGTATTAATTTCTCTCTTTTTTATTATTTTGTTTCCCTATTAAACCATATAAAGGGTACTTTTATAATTTCGAGTATGCATTTAAGTATACTTATAAATAATAAATTTCATAGCGAAGACTACTATGGCGATGTGGATCTGAAGGCACTGCGGAAATTGGGATACAAGAAAAAGTGACAGGACGACAAACGCGCAAAATCCAAATAATTTTAATCAACACTTAGAACTAATCAGAAGATTTTGGAATTCGTAGAAATCGATTAATTTCCTGTATCTTCTGATCAATTAAAATAATGAAGAATCGCATGACATGTATTTCGCTTAAAATCATTCGCATCATCATTTATGTATATCCGTTGATGTTACAATACATAACTGTAATATACGTTGCTATGTAAATAAATTACTATTATTAAAAAATATTTTGTATGTTACATTATCATATATATAAAGTGCGAGAAGCAGGACACTTAAATATTTCCTATCGTTAGGTGTCTGTCATGGTATCAAAAAATTGTTTACGACAAAGATATATTAAAAAATTTACTAAACACATAAACATATAAATATATACTAAAAGGTCAGCCGTATGTTTTCAAATTATACTGTGCAGTTTTAATCTGGTTGGATTATAACTGATGTCGAGATGAATTCATCGTCCTATAAGTATAGTACACTATGATCTTGAAGTGATCTTGAACTTAAAAATTTAAGTTCGATTGAAATAATATTGTAAAACCTCGTGCGAAAAAATGCGAGAAAATTGTAAAATATTATTTATGAAATAAAATTTACAAAGTATTCATAAAATACTAATAAAATATTTACATTAGATTATTGAATTGTATGTTTAATCTTATCTTCATTTTATATGTTAACTTATATGTCATCTTATAAGCTATAACGTGCGTTTCAATTTCCGATGAAATAAAGTATTTATACGTGGGTATATATTTACACGTTATTAGTCTATGTTGATCTTAAGTGTTTTTTAAATTATTTAGTTATATATTATAGAACATATAATAAATTATATCTATACGTGGTTGTTTTGAAATATTAATTAAGTATATCAAATTGTGAAGTAAAAATAGTGTTAACGATGTATAAATATTATGGTGTAGTATTTTTATAGCTTTTATGAAACGAAATAATATAATTCCTTTTGTCAATTTTGTTGACTAGATAAAATATTGCACTCATTTTCATGCTGTAAAAAGGTGAGGATTAATTGCATCTGTCAAAAATAAGAGATCAGCCAAAACAATTACATACAAAAATCTTAACCTCAAACCTTCGAAAAATAGTCAATTCTTTTTAAAAGATTAAATATTACAAATTTATAATTCTAATTTTGTTATACGCACACGCACACATTCCTACTTTATATTTGAAATTTATCTAAAAGCGATTATATAAAATTATATGAATAAGCTTAAATAAATGACTTGATTTCATAATGGAAGCAAAGGCATATGATTTAGAAAAACAGCAGGTATTATTTACAAATAGCGAACATGTAAATAATTTATTTAATAAACATTTTTCTATTATACACAATGAATGCTATACACTGCCTGAACCAACAACAATGTTTAAAGATTGTCCATGGACAATCGATGAATTACAAGGGATAAAAAGTGAATTGAATGCTATAAAGAATTGTTTAAATAATTATGATCTTGATCAATGGCAATTACATACAAGAGAAAGGAACAGTGCACAAAAAGTTATCACGCAATTGAGAACCCATATTCAACCAGAACTTTTAACTCAAGCATGGTGTAAATTCTATGAAATAGTATCGTCGTTTCCTTTAATACCAGTGGATTACATTCGTAAAAATGATACATGCTTTAGATCTGTCCATTTATGCGAAGCACCTGGAGCTTTCATTACATCTTTAAATCATTGGTTAAAAACAAATGTTCCTGATATTAAATGGGACTGGCTTGCTATGACCTTAAATCCATATTATGAGGGTAATTCAGCATCTATAATGATTGATGATGATAGATTCATAAGACATACATTAGACCATTGGTTTTTTGGAGAAGATAATACTGGAAATCTTTTGAATTTAAAGAACTTAAACAAACTTGTAAAATTATCAGAATCACATTGTAATATATTCTTAATTACTGCTGATGGTAGTGTGGACTGTACAGATGTTCCAGCAGAACAAGAAAATGTTCTACTACATTTGCATTATTGTGAAACTGTAGCTGCCTTACAATTATTATCTATTGGAGGCAGTTTTTTATTAAAAATTTTTACTATTTTTGAGTGTAATACAGTTTGCCTGATTTACCTATTATCTTGTTGCTTTACTAATGTCAGTATAATAAAGCCAGCAACAAGCAAAGAAGGAAATTCAGAAATGTATGTTGTATGTACAAACTTTAAGGGACCAACATTCATCTCACCTTATTTAGAAAAATTTAGAGAACATTATGAATATGGTCCTAAACAAGCAATTTTTAATAAATGTGATATTCCATGTACATTTATGGAAAGAATTATACAATGCAGTGAATTTTTTAAATTTCAACAATGCCTAGTCATAGCAAATAATATTATTTCATTTAACTCTAATAATTCTGAAATGTTACAAAACATAAAACAAATTCAATGTATGGTTGCTGATAGATATATAAAAATTTATAACATAAAAAAATTAAAAATGGGGCAAATCATAGGAAATGCTATTATATCGTCTAATTATATCAATACCAATCAACACAAAAAATCATTACAAGGGTCATATAATGAACGTTGTGAAAGACAACATTTGGCACCTTTAGGTCAAATAGCAAGTTTTTGTAACGATTTTAATAAAATTGAGATCCATGTATCATCTGATGAAATCATAAATGTAAGCTACCTTTTATCATTTCTTAGTACATTATACTTTCTGAATATAAATTCTTTTCACAATGTAAATTAAACTCTTATTTCTTATAGTACAACTTCACTGAGTTCCCAGAGGAGTTACAAATTCATTCTGGAAAAGTATTTCATAAAATAGGTAGTTCTAAATTTTGTAACAAAATTGCTTTAAAAATAAAAAATGGTGTTGATGATATTCTTATTAAAATGAATTTCAAGATACAATTTCCTTCTCTAGAAAGTATAGAAAAAGTGAAAACTGAAATGCTTTGTGAACCAAGACATGAAGTTTTAATTTTTCAATATACAGATATTTATGATAGCCACAAAATAATCATAGAAATATACAATGCATTACAAAAACTTGAAATTGGAACAACATTAGTTTTAATTGGCTATTCATTGCTTACTCATCTTAGTATTGAACTGCTTTATCTTATAAGTTATGCTTTTAAATCATTGAAAGTTACAGTTTGTGATGATATAGGATTGAAAATCACACTATATCATTATAATTATAATCTTAAAGTATTACAATTCTTAGATGAAATTAATGCTGCTTCTTTTGAAGCCCAAAAACAAGAGAAAGCTATTTTGGAAATAATTTCTTCATCAGCATTCTATAAAGGTAAAACAAACTATATTAATGTATCCCAACTATAGTCTTACAATATTATATTTCATATTATTTGCATTTCTAGGATGTAATTTGTGCTTCTCAGCAGAACACCTTAATCATTGGATACTAAAAACATATTTTAATTACATATTACATACGTTGAAAAAAGATAAGAATTGAAACAGCATTTCATAAAGTCAACATATTCCATAAAATACCAAAGTTGTATCAAATCTTTTATGTAATAAAATATGAACATATATCTGCTTATAGTGAATGCTTCCTTTCCATAGCCATAATATAAAATTTGAAAATTAATTTGATATTATATAGTGATGAACCTATATAAATATGCAGTGTGAATATAACAAATTTATAATTATGTATAAATTTCAATTTTAATTTCTAAACATATTATTTAAAACAACAATCAGATTCGAAATGAAAATCCTTGGTTGCCTCTTCTAAAAAAATGTTATATGGTAATATATTTATTAAACATAATTTTATTTTTTATGATACGACCTTTTAGATCAGTATAAGTGTTTACTATGATATTTGGTGAAATCTACAATTATGTTCGTTTATTTTCAACTCAACATATTGTACCAAAAGTGTGTATTGTTGGTGCTGGGCCAGCAGGATTTTATGCTGCACAACAGTTATTAAAGGTATGTATAACATTCAATATATTAGAATAATATTGTAATGATATAATGTTGATACAGACAAACGCTAATGTAAAAGTGGATATATTAGAGAAGTTACCAGTACCATATGGTCTAGTACGTTTTGGTGTAGCACCAGATCATCCAGAAGTGAAGAATGTTATTCATACTTTTGAGAAAACTGCATCTAACCCACGTTTTCAATTTATAGGAAATGTCAATGTAGGAAAAGATGTTACTATAAAGGAATTGCAAGAAATTTATCATGCAGTTTTATTAGTATGTATAATAAAAATACAATTATTCTTATTTAACTTAATGGTTAATATTAACAATTACTTGCTAATATTTTAGACATATGGTGCAGAAGAGGATAAATTATTGAATATACCTGGAGAAAATTTAAATAATATAGTATCAGGACGACGATTTGTTGGTTGGTATAATGGAGTACCAGCAGATAGTAACCTAAATATTAATTTAAATGTAGAAGAAGCTGTTGTGTTGGGACAAGGTAATGTTGCTATAGATATTGCAAGAATTTTGCTAACACCAGTAGATAAATTAAAGGTATGTTTTAAGTTTTCCATAAAATGTATTTTATAATATATTTTTAATTTATTTATAAGTCTGCCTTTTTAGAATACTGATATAACATCATTTGCATTGGAAAAATTATCACAAAGTAAAATACGTAAAGTATCATTAATAGGAAGAAGAGGTCCATTACAAGCGGCGTTTACAATTGCAGAACTCAGGGAAATATTAAAATTAGACGGCTGTAGAAGTTATTGGCGTGCAGATGATTTTATAAATGTAAAACAAGTAATTAACACTTTAGCAAGACCACGGAAAAGATTAACTGAACTCATGATAGAATATTTAGAAAAAACATCCTTAAATACAGGAACAATGACAAAAGAATTATATCCAATATTTTTAAGAAGTCCCATAGAATTTTTAGGTTCGGATAGTATACATAGTATTAAACTATCAATAAATAAACTTGAAGGTAATGACATACATGCACAATTTGCTGTACCTACTGGATTATTCGAAGAAATTGAATGTGGTATAGCATTTCGTAGCATTGGTTATAAGTCTGTTCAAATAGATACATCAATACCATTTGACACAGAAATTGGTCGTATTAAAAATATAGCAGGTAAAGTTCAAGATAAACTTTATACTGCAGGTTGGGCTGGAACAGGTCCTGTAGGAGTTATATTATCAACAATGACAAATGCATTTCAAATTGGTATATTAATGAATAAAGAATTATCAATTACAGAAAATAAACCAGGTTTTATAGGTTTATCTAAAATACTGGAGCAAAAAGGAATACCCATAGTTTTATATAATGATTGGAAAAAGATTGATAAAGTAGAATGTGAAAGGGGAAAAACATTAGGGAAGCCAAGGGAAAAGATAGTTGATATAAATGAAATGTTGGAGATCGCCTTAAGATAATAAATGTAACATATGTATGATAATTATTTACAAAAGAAAAAACTTCTTTTCGTTTTTAATAATTTTCAATATGCTTACTTATTAATTTTATTCTATTTTTTGAATTTCAATTATTTTACTTTAATAAAAAAGCTTTAGATTAAAGATTTTGTACCTATAAATATAATTATATAGTATTATTTTAATTGTAAGCAATTCATTATAATAACTTAATTATTTATACTATAAATATATTTTTACAAACATGTTTCAAATAAATAAATTTTTGATGTTTTAAATATTTTATTTAGTTACATAGTGTAAATGTAAACCACATACATTATTTAATATAAATCAAAATTATTTTGGTTACATACAAGCTGAACCAGCTAAATTTAATCACCTAAATATTTGATTTGTTTATTATTAAATGAAAAATCCCCTGAGGATAAAGTTACAATATTTCCAGAGCTACATGCAACAATAGAAATTAGTATTTTTCGTGATCATTTTTTTTATGAAATTTCAGTCTCCATAATTTTTTTAAATAAATATTTATTTGCGATATATTAATAAGTATACCGTTCCCCTCATTTAATCTTGAAATATTTGCGTCTGAAATATACATATATAATGTTAAATTATGCTCAATCAACAGGTGGTAAAATTAAACAATATAAATTTTTCTGTTCCTAGGCAAAATTTTTTAACTTTTGAGAGCTCAAATGAAAGTTATTAACAGAAAGTTAATAACAGAAATGGGTACGGAGATTGCTGATAAGCATTGGAGAAATTCAGTCAAATTTTGTACGTTTCACAAATTACTGCTTTTGGCGGTTAAAATGCCGAACTATACGCACATTTCTTCTTCCATTGTTTTGAAAGAAAAAACAAAATATACATTCGTTCATAGTGCTGGTACCTGAGCATAGAGTGTATAGAGGTACCCAAAAGCAGACAGTATGGGATTGGATAGTAAAAAGAATAACTAACAAGATTTTTAAATGACTTTAAAGTATTCTGATTTATTGAAACTCTAGCGGTGAAGTGATGGAACTAATCTCTTTATGATGAAATTAAAAAATGTAATCACGGTTTACAACGCGAATTCTGAGCTGTTCAGGATCTAATTAAAGCTTTAACTCTGAGAAATCTTAGTCAATAGCGCTAATAGCAAGCAAAAATTTTAACTGATAAAAGTGGTAGATGGCATCACAATGCTCTTCCTGTTTTTTATTTAAAATTTTATAAACAGTAATTTAAAAAAATATATATTTATTTTATGCTATATTCAACACAAAAACCACATTAATTATCCTGTGTCGTGTCGTTTTTTGCAAAGGAGGAATAAAAACTATTACTTCAAATTCGAAAATTCTGTACTGGAAGACACTTTGTTACGTTGATGACAAGTTTAAAAACTTCGTATTAAGTAATAAGTTACAATATTAATAAAAAATTATTAATAAAAAGCAAAATCTGTGTTGCCGTAATACATATCTATGCATAGAGTTCTAAATGGGGAATAGATTAACCTATACTATAAAAATAATAAATTTAAGAAAACTCGCAATATAAAATATTTGATTATTGTTATGTAGTTTAATATTATCAAATATAATCACAAAATGAATTTACGAGAACCAAAAAAAAAACGACGTGTAAAATTAACAGAACAATTACCACTTCCTATTGCGATAGGTAATCAGGATGAATGGACTACATATACTGCACATCTCACCGATTTAGGATCTTGTATAATTGATCCAAAGGAAATTGTTGCAGTACATTCTATGGTAATCATCATCTACAAATAAATATCTATACATGTATTATATTTCCTATGTTTAATATTATTATTATATTTAATATTATTATCTATATAGGGCTTTTTTGGAAAAGGTTCTTTGTCACGTGGCTTTCCTTCATTTGGCAAAACACAATATGGAACTCCTCCAGTTATAAGAAACAGACAATGGCTTCGTAGACAGGAATGGTTAAAACAATTTAATGAACTTAGCATGGAACCTAATAGCACAGAAACAAATTCAGAAGAAAAAAAGTGTGATATTATTATGAACAGTTATTCTACAAGTCCCAATGATGATGATGTAGAATTATTATCAATGAAAATCAGTCCAACAAAACAAAATACTCCAGATGTAATTGAAATAGATACAAACTCTACTCATTTAGATAAAAAACACAAAAAAGATCAACAAACTGATGAAGAGTTAGAAGTAGATGGTACAATTTCAAATTCCACAAAAGAGGATGATGCATTAATTATTATAGAAAACAAATCTAACAAACAGTGTAACAATATTGATAATAATCAAAAAGGATCCATTGAAAATGAAGAGAAGTCTCCTTCAGGTTTTAGTTTAAAAGAAAATGATATATGTTTTACTGAAAATAATTTAGATGTTCAAAACAAATTACTTGTCTTACCAGATAGTGACTCGGAAACTGAAAATTATTTACAAAAAATTAAACCTAAAATTGAATGTGAAAGTTTTCCTATTCAAGAAACTCTTCATCTTACATTTGAAGAAACATTTTTTCTTTTGTATGGTTTAGGTTGTTTAAATTTAATAGACTTTGATGGTAATTTATTAGATATTGATAGTGCTTGGCATATTTTCTGCAAAACTGATAAAAATTTTATATCAAAATATGTTGTATATCATTACTTTCGAAGCAAAGGATGGGTAGTAAAACCTGGACTTAAATATGGTGGAGATTTTTGTAAGTACCGTACTCTTTTTATTATTAGTTATAAATTTTGAATAATTCCTCAAATAGATCTTATGACATGAGCATTTTTTAATATTTTAGTATTATATAAACAAGGACCACCATTTTATCATGCATCTTACATTGTAATAATAGACACTTTGGATAGTGATACCTTAATCACAGATCAAGATAAATGTATGCATAAATTAACATGGAATAGTTTATTAGGACTGGAAAGATTATCAGAAACTGCTGCAAAGGTAATTCAGTAACAATATTTTATATATGTTTATTTCAATATCATTTGTAAATTTAACACATTTTATATTCTATATTCTATTTTTAATATAGGAAATATTATTTGCACAAGTTTTGTGGCCATCTTCAGCTTTGCAAACATCTAATTCATTAAATGTGGATATGCTTCCTGAATTTTCTGTGAGAGAATTATTATGGCGAAGATGGAATCCTAAACATAAAGATATAGAAGAGGAAGATGATGATTCATGTTGATTTGATATTTAACATGTTTATTATTGTTGTAAATGTATACATGTATAAATTTAGAACCATTATTTTTTATATATTTACGCTTAATTATTATTTCTTTTTAAGTAAAACAATTCATACTTATCATTACACACTGATCAAATAAAGATAATAATGCTAATATATATACATATATATATATATATATGTACATTGCTTGGAGCTCATATTATGTTATGTTTACTTATGATGATGATTGGTATCTGCTGCTTTTTGATCTTTTAGCAATACCAGTTCTCCGGTATTCACTTCTTTCATCTAAATATTCTTGTGTACATTGTGCTTTAAAATCTGGATCATTATACCATTGTGATAAACAGTCTTTTAATGCAGAATTTTCCTTTTGACATTGGAAAGTCATAAGAACACTAGCATTTTTACAGCATTCTGAAAACCCTACAATTTAAATATAGGAACAATAGTACATGTCAAAAAATACATATAATAATTAATAAAAAAAATTAACTATTACGTTCAACTTCCGCAACACATTTTTCGGTTTTTGCTTTATCTCGCATTCTTTGTGGTATAAGAACGTCTTTTTCTACCTTTCTTAAATATTTATCATCAGGGTCTCCTGAAAAACATGTTTATATTAAATGCATCGATATGCACCTGAAATAAATATAGTAATTCAGAAAATATATTCATTTCTATCAAATTTTTATTTTAATAGAAGTATAAAAAACTAAATGTATAACCTTATCTGTTTATACATGGAATTAGAAGTTATACATATTTATTTTTATACTAATCACTACTAATTGTAGCAATTTAAAATTTACCTAAATTAAGCGGCCCTCCTCCGTATTTAACACGAGATGCAGTTTGAACATCAGTCATTATTGTTGAACTCAAAATATTACTATTAACATCTATGAACAACACTACATAAGTATAAATGTTAGTTCCTCCAACAGACTGCGCTCATGAGTGTGCAGATTTGAGAGTTGTCAATGCATTGGTATATAAAAGGAATGCTTGCTTAATGCTACGAATGATTTATAAATCGTACTATTTTTAATCAAAAATATAATATAATAGGTAAGTAAATAAACATAATATTGTATAACCTAAATAAATGTAATTCTTCTTGGATATATTATTAACAGAAGTTAACCTCGTTAATAATCGGTTTGTGTTAGATTTTATAGCCAATTTAATGATTAGAATCTTATATATTTCGAATTCCAAATTAATTATTATACAATGTTTTTAGAGTTGTTCCAAAAATACAAAATAGATAGTCATGGATCGATTATTGAGACTAGGAGGTGCTATGCCAGGTCTTAGCCAAGGACCTCCACCGTCAGATGCTCCAGTTGTTGATACTGCAGAGCAGGTAGAATTTACTCAATCTTTAAAATTATTCAATTTTTTACTTTGATTGCTAATTTTATCGACAATTTTTATTTCAATCACAATAAGATATTTTATAATTATGACTTCTTGCTTTTTAAGTTATCTCAACAAGAAATTATAGATCATAAAAATACATCATATAGATACATTTGTTTCAGAAGTTCATGTGTGTAATGCCAGGTTAATAGCATATTTTGTATTTGTTAATGTATCACTTTTGTTATGTTATTATTGTTAGGTGTACATATCGTCATTAGCCCTTTTAAAAATGCTTAAGCATGGACGGGCTGGTGTACCTATGGAAGTAATGGGTTTAATGCTTGGTGAATTTGTTGATGATTACACTGTACGTGTTATCGATGTATTTGCTATGCCTCAAACAGGAACAGTAAGAATCCAAATTTTGTATAATATTTTGTTAAAATACATGTTGAAATTATATCTTTTTAACATTTAATTTAATATTATTATAATAATATTTATATTAGGGAGTCAGTGTGGAAGCAGTTGACCCAGTATTTCAAGCGAAAATGTTGGACATGCTGAAACAAACTGGTCGGCCAGAGATGGTAGTAGGATGGTATCATTCACATCCAGGATTTGGATGCTGGCTCTCTGGTGTAGATATTAACACACAACAATCATTTGAAGCTCTTAGTGAAAGAGCAGTGGCTGTTGTTATTGATCCTATACAATCAGTAAAAGGAAAAGTTGTTATCGATGCATTTAGATTAATTACTCCTAACACTATGGTAATTAACAAATTAAAAATGGAAATTTTCATTTTAAATAAATTCACGTATATTCGCTGATATTATATGCAAAATTGCAGGTTTTAGGACAAGAACCTCGTCAAACTACATCTAATTTAGGTCATTTACAAAAGCCATCAGTTCAAGCATTGATTCATGGCTTAAATCGCCATTATTATAGCATTAGCATTAACTATCGTAAAAATGAATTAGAACAGAAAATGCTATTAAATTTACATAAGAAAACATGGATGGATGGTCTTACACTTGCTGAATATTCAGAACACAGCAAACTTAATGAAAATATTGTATCTGAAATGCTTGAACTTGCTAAAAATTATAACAAGGTATCGTATTAATATATAATATTGCACATTTTCTAAGTCCGAAATTAAAATCTCACATCATATATACTAACTTGAGAATTTATTCTTGTAGGCATTAGAAGATGAAGAAAAAATGACACCTGAACAATTAGCTATAAAAAATGTGGGTAAACAAGATCCAAAACGACATTTAGAGGAGAAAGTGGATACACTTATGTCTACGAACATTGTTCAATGTCTGGGAGCTATGCTTGATTCAGTTGTATTCAAATAACTATTTCTTATAATACCATTTGCAATATTATAAAAAAATATACATCTTTTTAAAATATACGTGTTTATAATTTACAATCAAGGGATATATATAATACATATAAATTTTTATACTGCTTATTTTTGTATTAAAAAATGCTAACAATAGACAAATAGATTTTTACACTATTATTCAAAATGTACGACAGTCACTCGGATATTACACATAATCTATTACTTTTTGATAAAGTATGATAAAATATGTTATATATAAACATCTAAATAGGACTGAAATAATAAACGAGAATGCACTTCATAATAAAAAATGTAAATATTGCGCATTAGTGCACGATATTAAATGTATAACATAAAAAATGCTATTACAGTAGATAAATCATAATGGATCTTTTTATACTTGCAAAATATCTCGATACTTTACAAATGTAATTCACTTATTCTATGTACATTTATTGATACCAAATATCGTATCAATATACATTTTTATTATTTGTAAAATTTATAATACTTGACTAACAATGAAATTTATTTATTCTTATTAGTAATGTACTATTACTGAATTCTTTAATATAATCTAAAAGATTACTAAATGTAACTGACTTGAATCATGGTCTGTACAAGTTTAGAGAACATATAAAATATTTTTTTCAATTTAATAATAAATTGAATTACATCTATGCATCTGTATATGTATATATATATATATATTATATATATTGCAGAAAATGGATATTCTTTTTACAATCTGGACGTTGTAAAATATGTATACATTTTTTGAAAATTATCTTTGTATAAGAAACTTATATTCTTTTTCATAACGTATTATAACGTTCTCCTTGTACTTATAAAAAATTATGGTACTTATATTTTAATAAGGATATATTTAAAAAATTATTTCAAAAATTATTTCAACTTGAAACTGTTACTTCTTGATCTTGATCTTTATCTTTCTTCTTCTTCTTCTTCTTTTTTTCCTCTTTTGCTGGCGATTCCTGTTAATAATAATATTAAGTATTTGAATCTTTTTTAAATTTTAAATATGGAAATTAAATGTAAGTTATTTTACCTCAGTTGTACCTTCTGTAACCATGGGTTCATCGGCTTCTGATTCTACTTTTTCCTTTTTTCTTTTCTTTTTCTTTTCCTTTTTATCTTTCTTTTTTTCTTTTGGTGATGTCAATTCTAAATCTTCAACCTTTTCTTCTTTTATTGTTACTTCGTCTGTTGGTTCTGAAACAGTTTCTTCCCATTTTCGTTTCTTAGACATAGGATCGGTATCTCCATTTTCCTCAGTCTAAATCCATGAGTTATTAAATGTACAACTTTTATACCAGATATATTTACATAAAGAAATGCAAAAAAAAAATGATAATTACTTTAATTGTAGGTGTAGAGTAATCTGCATAATTTGCTAACCAGTCTGCAGGTGTATTTTCATTCGGTTTTCCATATTTATCTAATTTTCCCTCGATTATCATACGTTTTTTTATAGAAGCTTTTGGTCCCAAACCCCATTTTCTTGGATATGCATCTCTTTCCATGATGACTCTTTTAATTTTAGCAGCTACACCATGATCACAAGCTGTCATTGTAGGAGATGTCATTAAAGCTATAGCTGTAATTAAAAAAATGAAAAAAATGATAATTTTAAAACGTTTATTTATAAGTAAAGATAAGATGATAACCAAATAGTCTGATATATTAAGATCACATATCAACATATAAATTGCTGTAATAAATAGCGTACTGTCTATGTTAGTTTGATATATTACTTACCAAGTGCTACAGCTTCACCTTTTGTAGTCACTATTACAATTTCTTGATTTAATTCTATACCATCATCATACATTAAAATACCAGGTAACATAATTTTAGCTCCATAACAAATAGCATTTACCTATTAATATAATTATGTAATATTATAAAAAAAGATATCACATATAAAGGTAGTCTTTACATATAGATAATAAATACATACTGCGCTATCTTTTACAATAATTCTTTTATGATTTACTAGAAGAGCTTCTAGTGGCTTAATTACTCTTCTCAAGTAAGACTCATCTCCATGATTTTCATATAACCATTGAGCATCAAGTATATCATGCATAGTAACCATTCCATCATTTTCAGATTGAACACCTGAACGATTTCTACGTAATTCTTGCATTTGACAACCAGTGCCTAAGAAGAGGCCAAGGTGAACACAAATAGTTCTAATATATGAACCAGCCTCACAACTAACTCTGAACACTCCCATATTACGTTCTTCATCATAGTCAACAAACCAGCTATCATAAACTGTTCTGACACGAAGCTGACGCTTCACTGCAGATATAAGTGGAGGTCGTTGAAATAGTGCACCACGTAATTTTTCTAATGCTTGACTTACCTATATAATTCTTTTATTAATAACAATGTCTTGTATTTAAAATATTTTAAATTTAACATATATTTACCTTCTGAAGACTCTCTGGAGCAGAATGTAATTTAAAAACTGCAATATATTCCTTTCCAGCAGACTGCTGTGATTTAGCTAATCTAGTTGCTCTATCAATACATACTATTAAGCAGCCAGATACTTTTGGATCTAGAGTACCAGAGTGGCCAGTTTTTTCTACTTTTAAAATTCTTTTTATCCATGCAACAACTTCATGTGATGATGGATTACATGGCTTGTCAAGATTAATGCATCCAGATTTTATATATTCAGATAAAGTACGATGTAATGGTGTTGAGCCACTAGTTAAGGGTGTAAAATGTTTCGTACGAGTAAGCATTTTATCAAAATTCTGAAATAGTAACATTTATGTTGAATCGACTGTGTTAGAAATTACTTTAAAATCATAAAATGAATTAAATTTTATGTTACATACTTTGAATAAAAGAGGCCAATCTTTATATTCCAGTTTTACAATCTCACTTGAAGGTTCAAGTTGACATTTCATTGTTGCTTGAATCTCTCCAAGAGACTTCTTCTTGCTTTTCTTCTTGTTTTTATCTAAATAACAAAAATAAGAGTTATAACCTATGAAATTACCATTATTGCACTAATGGACATTATGTTGAGATATAACTATACATCAATAGAAAATTAATTTTGACATAAAATAAATGTATGGAATACGCATTTAGAATAATACCTTCAATCAAACAATTATTAAATACTAAAACACGTGTTTGCCGCTAAATTTCCAATTGATATTTATAACAGAAGGTAAATATATTTACACATTTTTATATATATGATAAAGATATTGACTCGAATTAAGAGGTAGAATATAATAAATATAACACTAAATAAGATAATATACGAATAAAATTAAAAATAATTACCGCTTTCTGCCATTTTGATATATCTAACTGAAAACAGCACGTGTATTTCAACGAACTAAAGCGACACCAAACATACAGGAGCAAATGAGTCCAGTTATATTATTTCATGGGTTATGTATACTTTAGATATGCTACGTTATGTGCTGTTTGAATAACATGAAGACATTTTTAAGTCCACTGTAATATTAAGTGTTGCATATCAGTGAAAATAAATTATATAAACAAATTCTATAAAAATATAATATATAATAATAGGGGATGATATACAATAGAATTTTTAATTCGAAAAGATGCTTGATTGACACTCATCTTTGGCATTCTCTGTACACTAATTATGTTTAAATTCGACTATTCTCCGATATTAGCAAAAATATCTTTCCAATTTTATGATTTGAAATATAAATATCGCAAAATATATTAACAGATTGTATCTTATGATTTTGTAATTCAATTCGAATACTTAAATCAAATTAGATAATGAAACTGTCGACGACTTGTCTTCTGTATTCTATATCCTATGATTGTTTTGTATTCTATATCGTAACACGACACTGTTGGCTACTGTTATGTTTAGTTTTCGCGGTAAGCTAGAGATGGGTGAAACAGAATAAAAAGAGCAGTGAATATAAAAAATATTCCCATGCCGATGATCACTGCATCATGTTTGTGGAAAACTTAGAAAGAGGATTTTACCGCTTAATAAAACATGATGTGAGTTATTTTTCGAATCTTTCGATTATAAAATTTGTCATGTTTACATAGGTTACAACTTTTCTTAAAATTATAAGTATATTTTTAAATTACTGTACAATTTATTTAAGTTAATTTTGAAATTATTATTATGTTTTTTCTTTAATTTTTATTCGCTTGTTGAATGACAAAGTGATTATATATATATATATTATAAATAAATATACATTATATATTATTATCCGAATTATATATACATCAGATTATTTGTTATGAAATAAGATACTAACATTAGTTCTTTATTGTAGAGGTGTTTACTGTTGGTTAACTTTGATGTTGATGCCATTTGTGCCTGTAGAATTTTACAACAACTTTTTAAATATGATAACATGATATATACCCTTGTACCTATTCAAGGTATTCAGGACATGGTTCGTGCCTTTGAAGAGAATTGTGAAGAGGTAATAAAAATTTAAAAAACATATGTACATATATTTCTGTGCCAAATCTTATTAATATTTATTTTTTATTTAGGTAAAGAATGTTATTTTTATAAATTGTGGGGGTACATTAGACTTAGTAGAACTGTTACAACCTATAGAATCTGTGATATTTTATATCGTTGATAGCCATAGGCCTTATGATTTATGTAATGTATATTCAGAAGATCAAGTACGTATACTTGGTAAACCAGATGAAGATGATGAAATTCCAGAATATAATGATGTCTTTAGAGATGATTCTGTAAGCAATTTGTTTCAATTTTATATGACCAGCTAATTTAACAATAAAAAAATTGGAGAAATTTTCCTTTGTAAATTTAGTCTGATGAAAATGAAACAGACGAAGAATCAGAAAATAATGGATCTCAGACAAAAAGGCGAAGGTTAAATGAAGAAGATATTATTAGAAGAACCAAACGAAGAGAATGGACTGAGAAAAGAGCAACTATTTTGTTCAATTATACACAGTACAGTTACTATAGCAAATCAGTATGAGTTATCAAAAAAATATATAAATATCATTATTATAATATGGAATATAAGAATTTAAATATATTTTGTGTTTCTGTAGAGTGCAATGCTTATATTTGAAATGGCATGGAATATGACAAAAGATAATTTGGATATGGTTTGGTGGGCTATAATTGGTTCCACAGAACAAGCTATTCTTGGTAAAGTAGAATCAAGGTTAAGTGTTCTTGAAGAAGGTTCTCTTCAAGCCCATGTATCTAGATTAACTCATAAAGGAGCTGAAGTTGATAAGCATGAACAGCGACAAAGTACAGTTAAAATTACTTATGATAAAGAGTATCCTTTTAACTCAATTTTATGAAGCTTGTGTTTGATAAAATACAAACTTTATTTTCTTACATAGAAATGTAGCCTCTTACTTGTGTTATATCGCCATTGGACTGTAGAAGCTAGTTTAAGACACTCCGTACCAACAGCAGTTTCGTTACGACTTTGGTCTCTTCGAGGAGAACAACGATTGAAGGGATTATTGGCAGATATGGGTTTGCCTCTAGCGCAATCAAAGCAACGATTTTCAGCAATGGATCTTGCACTTAGGCAAGAACTTAAACAAATGGTAGAAAAATTAGCAGGAAAATATAAAGTAGATACTATAATTGGGACAAGTTTTACACTGCAGTATGGTTACAAGTTTAAATATTGTGCTTCAGATATAGTTTATGCTATGCTTGCTGTAATGGAATCTTCTGTAAGTATCTAACACTTATGTTTCTGTCTGTTTAATTTTGTGTATATTTTAATACATCGATTTTTTAAATGTTTCAGTCAAAGACAAAATTACCACAAGGATGTTTTTTAGATGCATTGGACTGTTTATCCCGTACGAAAAAAGATATTTTAGAAAGTGGTATAGAAAAAGCAAAACTTATGCTTAAAACTATTTTTAAGACTGCGCAGAGTATTTTACAATTGAAGGAAATAAAAAACATTGGTTCATTTCTTTACATAATTATTCCAGAGGGAAGTGCTGACAATCTTATATTTGCGCATCCATATCCATTAATAATGTTAGCTCAGTTTACTCTAAAGGCTTATGTAGAATCTTCAAAAAACAGGCGGGCACCGGAATTGCCACTTATAGCTTCTTCAGTGTATGATGCAGAAGAGAAAATGTGTATAATGATTGGCATACCACCAGTGTGTGAAGATCAACCAAGAAGGTAATTATAAGTAATTTATCGAAATCCATTATGGAAATATTTTAAGTAGATTTAATATTATTGGATGTATAATATTAATATTTATCGTAGTTTATTTGGAAGAGCCTTTGAGCAAGCAGCGAAAAATACAAATTCTTACATAGAAGCGGATTACTTTGACTCTACAAGTAAGGATAACTTATGACATTTTTAGCATTTATTTTTCTACATACATACTAATATTCTATATTTCAGTAATAAGACTGAAAATCGAAGAAAGACCAAGATTTTTGGATGCTTTAGCATCTCTTCTAGCTTAAAATTTTAGTAATTTATTTAACATATAAAATAGAAATTTTCTCTTCACACATATTTATTTCCTTTTTTTTAAATAATACGAAGTAACAATAACGCGTGAAACTTTTTTAAAAATACGACAGGATCGATTAAGTACATTTTATTTTTTATGACATATTGTAACTGACAAATGTAAGTTAGTAATATTTTCATTTACGTACGAAATAACTGATAACAAAATTTATTGGATGATAAAGCAAATATTGTATAATGTAAATGATATGTAATAATTATAATTTTTATATAAGAACAAAATTAACTTAAAAAATGTATGAATAAATTTATTCAATTTTTCACATTTATTTATTTTTTAATTTATAAAATAATTGTAATCAAGGCATGAGATTAACGATTATTACTTATATGGAGAACAGAGTTAATAACAAGCACTTGCTAGTAACTCAAGATACGTTCGACGTGTTCATTTGGCGTTTATTAAGTAGTACATAATATAATATATTAACGTGTGCATGTGTACACTTAAAAATACAATTCGCTCAGTTTTTATTAACTATGATATTATAATACATGTCTTTTGGTTACTTCCACAAAGGGGTGTGCGAATACAAGCGCCATTTTGCGCGAGATCCTTCCTACGAAAGGAGCAATGGTATCACAGAGACAGGATTGAGAAGAGAGGATGGGGTTTCTTTTTTTTTGTGGTTGTATAATGACCACTTAAAATCTTGACTGCTCCTTCCTCCACATGGCTTTCAATATTTCGTATAAAATTGTCAATTGATTTTCAAAAATTCAAGTAGAAACGTAATCATTCTTAGCAGTTTTATGTACTGCAGCTATTTTGTTTATAGGCAATTTGTCATTGCGAAAACTATCGACAAATTGTTGTACAGAATCTACAGTTATTTCGGCACCATCTTCCATCACCACATAAATTCCTCGAGGTATATCAATTGCTGTTAAGAGGGGTACAGCATCATCTAAACCGACAAATTCACGAAGAATATCTGATGTTTCACACTATAAGGAAAACAATAGTATATTCATTAAATTGAGAGTAATTATTAATAATTAGTTATGGATAAATACGATTGGTACTTACATCTAATGCTACATAAAATTGCAAAATATCATCTGGATCATCGTAATTTGGATCATAGTCAGGTCTACCTTGTCTGTATGCCTGTGCAGCTGGCAATAATACACTCTCTGCGAATTGAATCTCACAGTCTTCACCTTCTGTCGGAGCATAATAATGACATAAATAAACTACTGGTACTATACGTACATAGAAAGATTTTTATTTATTTAACGACAAATATGTTTCTAAAGTTTTGTTTTATCTTTGTATCGGTTCATTTTGTATACAAATAATTTAAAGTGAACTTACCGACAAAAAGAATAATTGCCGGTGCATCATGTAATGAAGCGGCGTATTTTTCAGTTAAAATATTCACCAGACGACTGGTCCATGGAAAATTCTGAAAAATTGAAGACTTTATATCAAAAACAGCAAAAAAACGATGAAGTAATACAAGTCGATCCAATAAATTTTTATTTACCAATCCTTCAGGATCCTCGATTAATTCCGCCCGACCATCCAAAGTTATAATGTTATCTCGGGGGTCAAGTATTACTAAAGTGGGTATTGCTTGTACGTCGAGGGCACTTGCTAATTTTCGTCGTCTCTCTTCTTGACTAAAAGGTATCCTCAACCAAGGCATCGTTTCAATGTAAACGTTGTAAGACTCTTCGCTCCTAACATCATATCAATTGTATTTCAATTAATGACTATACCGTAATTACTTACTATGTAAGTATATAGTTTACGTTTTATCCGAAATGAATAAGTGACATAATTTTTTCAACTTACCTATCTGAACTTACAAAGATCACCTCGAAATCGTGACCCCTTTCTCGAATTCGTTGATAGGTGTCCACAAGTTGTGGAGTAAATGCTTTACAAGGTGGACACTGTATAAACACAGAAAATGTATATCATTTTCCATATGATATTTACAAAGGAAAAAAGTTATATTTTCTCGTCAAAATAATTAATTCAAAAGAAATACGAGTCAAATAAGACGATATATTTTTTGTTCCTTGTCTTCTATAATATCTAACGTTACGTTATATTATTAAATAACAACGTTATTTTATGATTGTTAGCTTCACACTGTTATTGTTACCTAAGATTCTATTTTTAACTTGCACGATATAAACATGAAACAGTTCGGAATTGTTGATCGATTATTCAGTGCAGGAGAATTAGAGCACAAACGGTTAATTTTAACCACGGTGAAAAATACGTAGATTTAATCATATTTTCCAATATCTCGTTAATTATAAATTTCCAAGAAATCGATAGTTTGAAGAATACTATTACTGAAGAATACTATTTCAGCGCTGTGAATAATTCATACACGAATATTTTTCTATACATCTGTGCGACTTATAAATATCGAAACGAAGACGAGAAATATACTTTTTAGCTTTATGTAGTTGAAACTTATGAGAATACTGTGTAAGTATATACCCAATGTGCGCTGAAGTAAACACCCTTAAAACAATGACGTAACTCTTCGTGTAGCATGGGTTCGTTACTATCGCGTGCCCCACATGGCAATAAGGGTCCATCTTCGAGAGCAGCCTTCGGATGAGGAGCCTTCCAAGGAAATTCAGCCCCGCTGGAGTCGCCGATGGTTCGCTCCACGCCTCCTCTGGTTACCACCGAGCCGTTAGAACCGTCCAATAAAATCAAAGTTGGTACATCGGCCTTTATCCGATACCTTCGAGTCAGTCTGGTCTGTAAAAGAGATACTTGGTCGGCTATAAGAGTATTTCAATGTTGATCGTGAGATTCTTCAAACTCCTCCATAAATATTCGCGAGAGCCACCATTCTTTGTTTTAAATCGCAAGAGAAGATTTCCATTCGACAAGATTGCAATAATCTCTGCGACTTGATTCCTGATCAAAGTATGAAATCGAGAGAAAAATTTCACTGATTATATAAACGTTCTAACATATATTTCTATAAGAAAAAGAACCGTGTATATTGACGAAACGGGAACCTGTTTTAATGAAATGCGAAAGATGTAACTAGGCAGGAGTAGTTGAAGTTGCATATCGATGAAACACGTGTATTGTATTTTACTATATTTTAATATACAAAATGAGATGTATTTTGGGTGGAAATAAAGTTGAACGACAGCATACAGCCCGATCAGAATTATTCGCTTCAATAATTTTATTATCTACGGGAAGCATTAAAGCATAATATGTGATAAATTAAATTAACGATTGCTATATTTACACTAATCAGAAATAGTAAAATTACTGTTTTCCTCTTTACGCCTCGATTCAGATATTTCTGCAAATTGTTTTCAAAACACGATAAAATAAGAGAAATCGATATAAAAGTTACTCTTGCATTCGATTATTATCCAGCGTCATACCGATAAAAGTAATAGCGCAATCCTCATCGGTGCTTTACGTTGTACGATTTTACGAAAATACGTTTCTCGCCACGTAAACTGTGGTTTTGAATTCTGCTCGCAGAGCACTTGAGTATTGGCTACAAAGAAGAAAAAAGAAGAGTTGAAGCAAAAGGAAGGATAAAGATGGAAAGATCGAAACCCATCAATTTCAGGAACCGTGAGAGGAATAACGCGACGATATAAACGAACGAGGCGTCGTGTGTGCTGCGTGTACACGCACGTTCAAGAAATTCGAAACACGTAGCCTGCCGCCTCTGTTTCTTCCGTTATCCTTCTAGCACGCAACGAAATTCAAGCACGGCGAAAAAGGGCGCAACGAGTGTCTACAGGGGAGTAATGTCTGCTGACAATGAATGCTATCCCTTCTGCCCCCCAGCTGCATGATTACAGTGCTACAAGAGGCAAAAAAGGGACGAGAATGGAAGGCAAAAGGAAGGGGCACGAACATGATAGTAGAAACTGGTTGAAAGTTTTTCAAGCCGGAAGAGATAAGAAAGGATGAACGCGCACGGGAAAGATATACATATAAGCAAATAACCCCAGACGGGGTTAGATTTCTGTTTTTTTCCTAGATAAGCAGTCAACCCTCTCAATACTATGCTCGAGTTGAGATAGAAGTATTAGCAATTCCTTTCCTTTCTTTTCGTATCCTTTTTTAAAAATGAAGTATCTTCCCGTTTTAGTGGTACGAAGATAGCAGAGCCCGGTTGATAATGAGAATCGCCGTCTCTTCTAGCAGGCTGCACGATTATAATACATAGTATGAACCGTGAAAACAGAGATGATAAGAAAGCTAAAAGTTCCTGCAGCGGCGCAAATAAGAAAGGATGGCAGTTTCGAAGGGTGCAGACTTGCTGGAAATTCTTTTGTGGATTATGAAACAAGCGGTAGCCGCAGCTACCTACATACTTTCTTTAGTTGTATTGTTTTGAATTTCTCGTACTTTCGAACGAACTTTTGTAATAAAGTTACTGATGGAGCTTGCCATACTGTTTACTGTTTATACAGATAGACACTTTGATTATTTTATTTAATTCCAAGATTATCCTTGGAGCAAGGGTTTCTACGTTCTACGCGTTATGTATTTTTACTATCCTTTATCCGTTGTGTATCCTATTTTTATTCACTCTAATAAAGTTCTAATTAATTATCCTAATGTTTAATCATTTAGTCTTAAAAAAAAAAAAAAAAATACTTTTTCTACCAATAGAAAAACAGCAGAATCCATTATATACATATATTTAAAACAAGCAAGTAGTCGGTCTCAAATGCTTTGATACCGTTAAACGATGCATTAACGATTTTTGTCGATCGCACTAGGACGTACTTACACTTACGTACTTCTCTCGGGAAGATGATCAACTATAGTATTCGTTAGCATTGAATACTGATTCCCGTTAAGCTGTCTGATTACAAGAGAACAAAAGGAGCAGAGAAGATCGAAGCACAATGGACATATTGCAGAAGCCTTTTATACCAGAGTAGATAATGAAGAACGGTCTAAGAGGTGAAATAAAGTTTCCAATCGTTTCAGATTTTTCGATGACGAATAATTCATTCGTACGACGCCATTTCGTACATTGTTGCGTTTATCACTATAACTGTCCTATGTACGCCTTTCATTTCTAAATATTATTTATATAAAGATCATCGATACCATTTTATTAAAAAAATAGCAATATATTTACATCGCTACGATCGTTTACCCGCCAATTTGAACGATTAACAGTTAAAACAAATGTTCATACCCCAACGTTCAATTTTTTTATTACAGGCGAAGACGACAACGAACCAAGCAACAAAATCGAATAGCTGTCGCGCGATACAAGCTTCCGCGGAGACAAAAGGATGTCTCGATCGACGGATCTGGTTCAAAAAGACCAGAGAGATTTCAATAAATCTTCGGTAACCGACACCTATCGCGCAATCGATCCTCCCTCGAAACTTTCCTTGCTCGACAGGTTATTTTCTGGCGGACCTTTTCCTTGGGAAGGACTATATACCCTTGGCAGTATTTTCCCGATCTCCCTCGATCGGGAGACGAGTAAAATTCGGAGGACGATACGCTGCAGCCGAACAGAAAGAGGGTGAGCGTTGGAATAAGGCAAGAAGGGTTTTCTCTAGGTAGCCGAACGTGCGACGTCGTACGTTATCGCGACCCTTCACGGGGAGGCATTACCTCGTCCCTTCGTATATTTCCTAGGGCGCTTTCTCGTTCGTTCCTACGCTCGATGTATATATACATTGGTTCGCCGTCTCCGTCTGGAGCGGTCGATAACGCGTACGTCCTCCCTTGGCGTTGCTGCCGCTCGCTCGACGGTGCTATCGTTATTTCCCCCGGTGGTCTGTATGTCCCCTACCACGCCACTTCCATCGCTCCTGCTTGCTCGTTCCCCCGTGTCGTCCTTGCTCCATCGCCCGCTTACCCTCGTCGATTCTCTTTCTCCCTCCCGGCAACGGAACGCTTGTGTCGTTACGAAAAATCCTCGTGTGATACCATTATTCTATCTACACACTGACTAGCCACGTTCGATTAAACGTTTTGCCCGTGCTTGCTACGAGTAAGTGTCGAATATCGGATATCCGACGAGTATCAAGATTACGCGAGTCGAAATCGCTTTTTTAAAGTACAGGCTTTTTCAACGAGATTACTTTCTTTCGTACGAACAACCGTACTTTGTTTTTGATTGTTTCAACTATTTCGAGTATCGCGGATACGGAAGAGGATTTTGGAAGATGAAGGAATAATTTGAAAAGTGACTTTTTCTATTCTTCATTTTTTAGCAGACACTCTGCCATTTAGTCTCTCTCTGGCAAGGGGAACCCTTTGCCATGCCATGACATCGGGTAGAAGACGAGCGATGGAGGGGAAGGGATGAGATCACTGTTGACTCGTTCGCGCGCGTTCAATCGCCTTCTTCGTGAACGACAGAGGTGCACAACGCGCGCTTTGTCGCGCTAAATTTTCCGCAAAGCTTTCTTGTCGTTAAATGGTTTATCTCGCCGTCGCGCGTTTTGCATTGTATGATTGCAATGCGTGTTGTTCGCAAAAGTATAAAGAGCTTCTTAAAATACGTTTTAAAGTACTTCGAAAAATAAGATTCATACATTCGTACATAAACGTTGTTGTCCAATCACGAGTGAACTATATCTTCAGACAGAAAGTTAAGTTGTTAGTTTCTGCGTAAAATAATTGACGACACGAGTTAGTCTTTATATAACATAGACGGCCAACAATGTGTTAAGAAAAAAAACAAGTACAAATTTTAAAATTTTATATATTTTCCATTCGATATCTAATTTTTGCAAATTTTTCAAAGCTAATTTTACTTCTAGAATTTTCAAGATTCTATAATTTTTATTGAATTCGTATAAAATTGAGCGAACTTGACATATATGTATATACCATTATATCTAGATTAAGTACGATTTCGTATAACGCGATCTGTGAACGTTGTTAATCGATTTGACGTAGGGGTGAATATAATTTGGAGTTGCGCACCCCTGGTATATACAGATATCGGCCTCCCGACGTCTCTCGTCCGACCGAGACTGACGAGACCACTGTGTTTCCATTGGTCAACCCCAGCAACGTCTTAAGACTACCATGCTTTCAATTACACGCAAACGACTACACGTTTGTGTATGGCTTGAAAATGTTACGGAACATGGAAGAACTGTTCGCATCCTATTAAGGATTAAGGAGGATAGAAAGAGAAGAGACAAAATTTAGCGTCGCTTAAATTAAAATAAAAATAAGAACGTAGGAATTAAGATAGTGTACAATCTAAAAAGACGAATTAAATGGCCAAGAGACATTTGGAGAGCATCGGTAGGGAAATGACGCGAAACATTTAATTTTTTTTAATTCGCCCAACTTTCTACCACTTTTATGGGTATGATAGGCGCGGCGTCAAAGCATTTGCAGGATTTCACGCGTGTTTTTGAATCATAGGCACTGGAATACACTTATTCGGACGATTCGTACGTACTACACTTTTTCTTTGACCACTGCCGAGTAGGTCGTGTGTAATCTACACGATATGCCAGGTAAAAAGCAGACAGGAGCAGAAGAGGGAGGAGGAGGAGAAGAAATGGGTGTGGGTAGATGGAAAGGGGGTGGAAAAAGGTGGAGGAAGGATTATATAGTGCCGCGTACGGGCCACTCTGTGTACGAACTGCCTCAAAGTCTATCTAGATTCCAACGTCTCTCTCATTCCTTTTTTTTCTTGCTGTTTCAGTCGTTTTCGGGGAGCGGAGGAGACCTGCACCGCCACCGATTCGCGCACACGCTCTCCCTCTCTCTCTCTCTTCTTTCTATGTACGCTCAAACGTAAACATCTTTCCTCTCTTTTCGGTTTGCTATTTTCCGTCGCTTTCTTGATCTCGCCGGCCGAATGAGAAAGCTATTTGCGGAAGATATGGGTCGGCCACCCCGAATGCAAAGGCTGCCTTGACTCTTTCTCAGGTGCTTCTGCGTCTAAGGCAAAGCCTCCCGCCGTATACCTTTATGAAACGGTTTACGCCGTACAAACGATGAGCAGCGCGCCTCTATTACCTAGCTGTTCAAGCAGCCGGACACTCAGTTGCTTCCTTGATACCACTAACCGTACAGTTTTGTCGAACAAACTGGACACAGTCCCCTTGCTCCCTTCTCAAGGAGCGACGTAAAAAGATAGCTTCAGCTGCCACCGCAGATCAATACGGACTTCATTAACGATGCATGGTAACGCAACGATAGCTCGCGTTATTAACCGTAATCTCTGCCAATTACTTGCTTCTTTTTTTGTTCTTATTGACAAATTTACGTTATGATCTCGTGAAACATTTTCTTTTTAATATTTTTGTTTTCAATGGACAATAATGGAATTAAGAATTTACTTTGCAATTGTTTCTGGCTTCTTTGTTTGCTTTCAATGCGAAAGGCTAAAAAAATGTTGAACGAGAAAGAGAAAGATGGTGAAAGAGAGAAAATTTGATCGTCGTTTCTTTCTTGCAACCTTCCATAACCCAAAGTTGCTCTTCTCATTGTTAAATGAATGGAACTGTATACAAAGAACCTACGATTTCAAGGGGGTGATTCCCAACGTGGATCAGGTAGATAGGCGGAATAACGAGCAAGGAAGAATCACGAGGCTACTTGACGCTAATTGCGCAGGACTCTTATCGTTACATTTACTCGCGAATCAGACTGTCAAGTATATATGTATATACATACATACATACATACATATACATTCTTTCTTTGTCTATTACTCTATATGTGTGTGTATATATATATCACACTAACAGCTCGAGTGCCTTGACTAATGATCGTGAAAAAAAGACAGAGAATAACAACCTCCGATCGTTCCTTACATTCACATGCTGCTAATGCGTATGCATCCAATAAGTACTAACAGCAGCCGCCTTACATAACAATTTTAAAGCATCTCTATTACACAAATGCAAACTATCCAACGTAAACCGCTGTTTCAAACCGTCATATAGAAAACCGTTACTTTCCTTTTTCATTTCTCTTGTATCATTTCTTTTTAATTCGTTACCCCGATGCGATAGTAGAACCTCGTTAACGTGCATAAAAAGTATAGGGGAAACCGAATATCCACTATGCGTGTGCGAAGTGTTGCAACGTAACGCAGAGTCACTCAAACTTTCGAGACAAGAGATATGTGCGTCATCGAGGTGCGTGGGTGATGAAAAGATCAATGTACGATGCCGTCCTACCGTCTGCTTTTAATCGCCACGAACAAAATTCTCGTCTCAATTTCAATTCATTCGTTCGCTTGTTTCCAATTAAAACGGTGTTAGGAATTTTTTCACAGATTTTCGTAACCCCTTGGTAAAATTATTAGATTTACAATTTCCTCCAGCACCATCTGCAGGGTGAAATTGTTATCTTAACCGGCATTTCTTTTACTTGGATTTCTGAAATTATTTTTTAATTCGTTAGATTCTTTTTGACTTGGACAAAATCTTCGTATAATATATCATTCGTCTATAAATCTGTACCATAAAAAGAAAAGGAATAGATTAAAACACGCTTTACTAGAAAAGAGTCGTACAAATGTTGATTAAAAAAGGAAAAAGAAAACATATTTGATCGTGACTGAAAAAGTACGTTGGTAGTTAGTTTGTAGAGAAGCAGATGTTTTGTGGAAATATTACGAACGATTTTTAGTTAGAGAAAGTCGACTCTGCCTCGTGTGTCGGTGCAAATAAAATCGGACCCTAAATAGCACGTCTGGCGAGGGGTTAAAACACCCGTTGGAAATAAAAAAGGCGCTGCGCGCACAGTCCTTCTGCATAACAGCATGTGTGCCTTCTCTATGTATACATGTGTAACTTTATGACAGACATATGTATACAAATTTCAAATGATACGCTCGCCTCAATTGATCACAGCCCGTCTGACCGTAAAATTCGCATAGCCGGTGAAAAAGTCGTGAAGAAAAGCTGCCACCGTTGGGAAATATGGGAAAACCATTAAAATTATTATCTCGTACGGTGTTTCGAATTAATAGAAACGCGCTTTTTCATTTTCAAGGAGTTAGTAGTTATCTGAATGGCCGTTCCGGCAAACGCAACCATTATTCGGCTTAAAAAGCCAATCTAATTATTTGATTGAATTTAATTGAAATAGCGTGGCTGTGCGATCTCAGTGATAAAGATTTGGTGATATCGGCTTCAAGCAGAAAAAGAGAGAGAGATGGAGTAATTCGAGTGCAATTATTAGGAATGTTCTTTCGCCCGTTATAATCTCGATGGAGGTGAATAAAATTGAAAACAAGAAAATATATCGAACAAAAGATACATAGAAGCTACGAAATAAACATAGTATGAAAATGTTTTAGTGTTTCTGAAAATTTTCGAGAAAGAAAATATGATTGTTAATTTCGTAGAACTTAATAGTAAAAATAGATATACATGACATTAACGTGTTTACGACGCCTGATTTTAGTACTGTTGAATGCCAGAAGTATTACTACCCATAATTTGTTTAGCGATATCCCAATCCCAAGAAGTAAAAATCGAATAAAATATAGGAGTGGAAATTGAAATATGAAAGAATTACAGAGATGCGTGTTACCTTTCTCTCGTAGTCCAAGTTCGGTACAGCCAACCAGGGTAACTCTGCAACGTGTGCACGGAAACTTTCTTCAAAGTCGAGGACATCGGCTACGTTACTCCAAAGAACCACGTGCACGACCTCGAACTTTTTCCTCCTTTCTCTACCTCTGGTGGAATTCTCTGTGTCCCGATCGTTTTCCGTGTGTGATGGGGATAACGAGTTGACATTGGTGTACAGGTCGAGCAGCTGACGCGTAAAGTCATCGCACGTAGCACCGGGATTAATGAAACTAAAATACACACCGATCACTTCACAAGTCGGCTGGCCGTCTTCATCGACAAGCATACCACTTGCATCGCACGGTTTTGTGTCTTGTTGATTAACCTGACTGCACCGCGACAGTTGTTTACCGAACAGTCTATGTTGCCAACAGACTGGTTTCGCGGCGGCCGCAGGTGACTTTTTCGTTACGTTTCCCGAGCTGGATGATGCCTGCTCGCTATAGCACGCGGCCATCGCACGTAACAATTAGCCCGCTTCATTCACCGGCGACACGCACTGACAATCTTTCCGTTTCTACACTGCTTTCAAATCGAACTCGGTACTCCTTGCTCCGTCAACGCCGACTGATTCACGTTTCGCTGACTCGGGACCCGTGACCAATCACAGACGTTTCGATCCGGTTAAACCCGAGCGCCGCCGAATCGCGCCGATAAACGCGCGCTTTTTCTCAATATTGGATGTATTCAAATTATTCCTTTTTTATTTTCGATTAATGTATCCTTATATAACCTGTAGAAACCTATTTTTTTTAATTTTCCCATTGTTTCATCATTTTCTCATATGTGTACCTGCTGTTATAATACTGTTTTTTATTTCGCATAAATTTCCATTGATGTTTCATTCATTGTATATATTATTTGATATTATATTGTAAAGTTTTAATCGAGAAAATAAAATATGTTACAGATAAATAATATTGAAAGAAATGTACAACACATATTATGTTACAAGTTTCAAATTGTACTACATTCTTGTGTATTTCAAATATTCTGAATATACGTTGACTTAGTCTTTATTTGGAAAGAAATTTAAACTATCATAAGTCGCTGAAAGTATTACAGTTTTGAAACTATTTAATATTTACAATAAGTGTTTAAAGGTAGAAAGAAAACAATTATTTCATTTAATAGTTGTATGTATATATGTACATACGTATATGTAAGTAATTTAATCATGTTTCAATAGTGTAACATATAAACGCAACATGATATTAGTCATTAATGAATCCTGAAAAAGATTGTGACTTTGCAAAGTTATTGCAATATTGTTATTTCATTAATTAACAATTTTTAATTAAAATTATGTTATTCGAGCTTTTATTTACCAAAATCGATTAAAACATATCAATGATCGATATTAAAGTTATCGATATTAATTTAAAGTATATTTACGTGACATAACCTGGATGAAAGTAAAACCGGCGAATACCGTGACATTATAAACTTATTATTTAAGTTGGGAATTAAAATAAATAATTCAAATATGGATGCTTCGATTATCAGAAATGTATTTAATTATGAATAATCCATGTTTAGTAATTGATTATTTACTCCTAACCTATTTCATCTATTGTACATAGAAATACCGATAAAATCACATTTTTATATATTAATGTTATATTTTTTATAGATGAAGGATTTCCATAATTTATTTAATCAAATGTCTGAAACATGTTTCAAGACATGCGTGAGTACATTTATGTCAAGGGATATATCTACAGAAGAGGTATGTTATAATTAAAATTAAAATGTATTATTGGTTTTATTTATAAAATGCATATATCCCATCACAAATATTGAATCTACAAGTACTTATGTACTAAAAAATATAAAATTTGTTTTTTTATTATGTTTTTAAATTTGCCATAGATTCAATGCATAGAGAATTGTTCAGGGAAACATATCCACGCAAATCACAAAATAATGGAAATATTTATGGAAGTGCAACCTGCTATTGTTCGTAAAAGCATGGAGGAATTTCAAAAGACTCAGGCAGCTTTAGATGCAGCACAAAAAGAACAGAATTCTGAAAGTAATAGATAGTCAATTTTGTAAATTAATTAGCTCCTCTATTAAATATATTTTTTAAACCTAACTGTATTTCAAGTTATTTTTTTTTGCTGTATGTATTTATTGTTATTTACAATTATTTACCAATCAGTTCTTGTAAAACACTTCTATATATTCTATGAAAATAATGAATATACAAAATACTATAATCACTTTTTGATAATACATTTCTAGTTTTTAAATAAAACTTGATATTTTGATAAAAAAACAGTGCTAGCAATTAACAAGAATTCTATACAAAGCAAGATATATAAGCATTCATTTATTGTTTGGAGTTTGTATACACATAATATACACACAATAACATCATGATTAGGAACATAATATAGTAGCTACAATACATTTCATAACTTAAAAAGTGCTTCAACTGGATATTTCAAGTTATTCTGTGTAACTTCTCGTTCTTATTTCTACTTAATAAATATAAGATTTTATTTTTGTTTAATTACAGTATTTGCTTTTGTTGGTCTAAACATTCCTAAAAAACCTGTTAAATAATGGAATGTATTTTCTATAGATTCATGATAAAAAGATATAATAATTTTCAGAAATTATATATTAAGTCAATTTGCATTATGTAAAAAAATAAAATGTTATTATTACAGTATGAATCATAATTTTTGCTTTATACATAAATGTAGATGTATAATGATGATAATTCGCAAAAATTTGGAAAGTGAATTGTACATTTATTTGATATACAATTCACTCATACACATTATTATATGTGTACTTGAAAATTTATATTATGATCACATTGGAAGAGTTAGTTTAAAACATGATAAGACTCATTGATGATGTCATAATATAACTAGCTTCACTTTTATGGTTTAAGTTACTATTAATGTTACTGTAAACTTTAAGTATAAGCAACAAACAATAATGACAATGTACATACATTTATTATATCTATACTAAAAATTTTTCTATTTATGAAGCGTAATAATTCATAACGTTTCAGTATACACAATAGTGCTGCTTTAAAAGAAATATTTGTATACATAATGTCAATGTGTATGAAAGTATATAAAATTATAATTTTACACAAGCCATTTAATTTTTAAATATTCACTTATAAAATATGACTAGTTTGAACCTGTTTTGCAACAGTTAAATATTTTCCTTTTCACACATTAATCAAAATTGATTCTCTTTTTTAGTAAACCAATACTGTGGTATATATAAAAAAATGTAAATAAACTTATATTTTCTATATTAAAATACTCAAAAGTTTTTTAAAAGTTAGATATTATAATTACATATTATCTTCTGTGTTATGATAATATATTTAATAACAAAATAAAAATTATTTATTTTGTAAAAATGTATATAACATAATTTGAAAAAAAAGTAAAATTAAGTAAACTTAGTTACAAGCATCTTTGTATAAATATTAATAGCACAAAGGAAGTACCATTAATTTAAAAATATGATTAGGCTAATCATAAGCATGTGACTTATTCCTATTTTTATCAAAACAATTGACTGTTACATAAAAAAAGTTATAAATGAAGCCAATATATACATACAACTAGACTGCGGATATTTATACAAATTCATATTTTTCAGTATATAATTAAAAGAGTATAACCTTAGCAGAAAATTGTTTTAAACAATACAAGTATCTTATTTTAGGTACAAGTACACAGAGAGCACTATACGATATTTTATATACTTCTTCATATCATATACATTCTGTTCAATTTTGCACTTTTAAATTTGCTATAAAATGCATAAAAACCCGCAGTCTACATATAATAATAAATGTGTAGAAATATTGAACATTTAATGTATGGAGTGTCCAAAAATGATTGTATCAAACTAACATACAGCACTTATTAAATTAAACCGTCTAATATTAACATTTTTTTTGCTCATTTTAATTAGCACCGCATATTTTAAAAATATGATGTAATCTTTTTTGATCCTGTGTAGTTGGAAGTACTCAAATTCTCTTTCTTTTAAAATAGATTAAATTTAGCAACGTGCGTAAATAAGGAATACATCTTGACCTAATAGTTATAAGAGAATCAAAGTTAAAATTCGGTCAATATTTTTATTATTTAAAATGAAATGAGAAATATTAAAATAATATAGTTCTCAATTTGTTTAATTTATCGAATTTAAATTGATGCTAATATAAATAAAGAATCAATGCTGTTTTGTACATACCGTAAAATTCAAAGCTAAATATATCATCATAGTTTATGTATTTACATTAGAACTTCTTTAAGTCAGATATAAAAATTAAATATCTATTGCCTTTAAAGTTTTGTAAGCATTGCTATCAAATAAAAAGAATCTTCATTAAATCTTTCATCAGAAGTTATTCATTATTATTAACTGTTGCATATAATTATTAATTATATAATTGAGATTAACTGATACATATGACATGTATCACGAATATTGGCCAATATTTAAAGCATAATTCAGAAATTATTCAGTCTGTTTTTAGATGACAATCTATTCTTCTTCAAAAACTTATTGAAACTGACAAACTATTTGACAGCAGTGTCCTTTAGTACGTTTTCAAGAGTGTTTGAAAGTTGTTCTACCTTGTCATTTCCTTTGTCTTTCAAGAAGAAATTCGTATGGACGAATGTATTTTTTTATTCATGTTTCCCATAACTTGAATTCATTTCTTCTAATGTAACTACTGTTCAAGCCACGATGGTAAAGATGAATTTGGTGATTTAACTTTTATGTTAAATTGCTTCAGTGTGGCTTCCAGAGCAGTTTGATTTCCAGAAAAATAAGCAGATACTGCATTATGGAATAATAATAATTGTTTATGCATTACCTTGATCTGTAATAAGAAAAAAAATTATCACAATATGTAACATTTTAAAAGAATATAATATAAAAAATTAAATCTAATAACATACTCTATTTTCATCTAAAAATTTAAGTTTAATCGAAACATCTGATCTTAGTTTTTCAAAATTTTGCTTATGCTCTTCATAATTTGCCTGTGCTGCTTCCAATCTTGCTGCATTGCTGCTATCGTTTTTTGTTACTTGTGCTAATGCTTCAAGATCTGTTCTATAGGCATCGTATTCTATTCTGTAAACAAACCTCTTTTGTTTATAAGTATTTGCGAAGTATATTTAACTATTTCTCTTGTTAAAACAGTGTTACAATTACCTTGCTGTTTCATATTGTCGTACTGTAAATAATGTGTCTTCAATAGTTTTATTACAAAGTGTATTTACTGAAGAAACAAAAAAATTTAAGGCCCCTAATAATGTTTCACCATTTTTAGTCAAATTCCTTTGAGTTTCTGAATTATATAGAAACTCTTCTTGTAACTCTGGAGATTTTTGTGCTAACTCAGAAAATGCTTCCCCTAAAGCATGTTGCGTTTGAACAACATGATGAAAATGAGAAGCTAATGCTCTAGATAATCGTAACACATTGCAGTACTTTCTTTGAGTATCTCTTAATAATTCAATTTGTGTTTCAAGTTCTATAAAAGGAAAGATATAACAGTTACATAAGAAACATAAATAACATTAAGCTATATTATATAGAACTTACCTGAATCTACTGTACGGGATGTTTTCCCAAGTTTTTCATACATTAATTGTCTTGTACACTTATAAGTAGAAATACTCCAATTTTTAATGCTTTCAATTTTACTCTGAGCAGTACGCATTGTCTGCGTATCACCATTCTGAATAGGTGTATTTGGAGATACTGTTACAGCTATTAGATATATAAAAATATTTGAGTAATGTTCAAATTAATCCTTTGCAATAGATTTATTAGATTATACTTTATTAACACAAATCTCACTTACACATTTGAGATATAGGACTGCCCAATGTTAAGTTTATTGTAGCTGGTCTGGGTTGATTTTCATTATTACAATTATTTGGTACATGAGGTGGAGGAGTTCCACTATGAACTGCACTATCGCTATCATTTAAAGATGGAGCATCTTTCAACATTTCATGAATACTTCGCTCCATTCCACTTAATGTAACAGCTATATTATGATATAAATAAAAAATATATTAATATGTTTTAGGATAAAATGTAAAATTAAAACCTTTTGGAAAGTAAACAATTGGAAAACTTAGAATATATCTTAAGAAAGATATTAATATAATATATCATAAAAAATAGATCTCAACAAATCTAATTAATAAAGACTGATCAAAACATTACTGAAAATTAATCTATAAAACATAGATATAATTACTGAATATTCGTAATAATTTTATAAAAAGATTTACGAACAAAAATGGTGATCAATATTAGACAGGAAGTTAAAAAATTTACAAAAGAAAATGTTTACATGTAACCGCCATTTTTTATAATATACAAGTCTCAAAAATTGTTATGTATAAATACAAAGATCTTACATGTAATAATAAATAGTAAGTATTATAGTACATTATAGTACACTAATCTTTGACACTGCATCAATTAAGTGAATTGTATAAACAAAAGACGCATCAAGAACTGTCATATGACACCTGCTTTAAAACCAAATACGGTTAGGCTAATATTTGTTCATATACATCAGAGTAATGTATTGTTGAAACAGTCAGGAACTAAAGTCTCTAAAGAATAAAATGACATTATTTTGAGGTAGTACTCACTATAAAATCAGAAGATATAAGTAATTCCTACTATTCTATGCTTAAATCTTCAGAACAAATCTTTATAAATGCTTCATGGAAGATATAAATGATATAATATACATACCGACCTAGGTGGCGTACACTAACGTATATCGCAATCTTTGGAAACACCCGGAAAGTTAAATTTATAATAATAATTTATAATAATTTCGTTCAATTTATATTGTGTATTATTTTTTTTCTATTATAATAAATGATTCTATTTCTATGTACATTAATACAAATCTTAAAGTCAAAGTATAATATAAATTGTGAATAATGACAATTATATGTTTCGCAGTTTATACATTCTTCTTTTTTTTTAGAAATTAAAAGCTAAATTATGTATGTAAAAATTTTGTATGAGTAGATGCATATGTAAGTAGGTAAACGGATAAACGGGAATACACTCACTAATATATAACACTGTGAATGCTATACATCAGTAAATGCAAGTTAATGAGGAAAATAATTATGAAACAAGTTCCTTTTATGGCTAGGAGGCTGAGAATAAATTATTTACTACTTTATGCAAATTTTTATAAAATTATGTGATTCGTCTAGATTAACAATATATAAATGTTTTATTGCAGTTAGAAGAATGTTACGATTATTATAAGAATTAAAAGTTATTTAAGAAGATACATCTCTTATCGAGTACGTACTCTATATCATTTCTATATTCTATGATCGAAATAAGGGCATGTGGTGGTGTACGAGTGCGGAAGCTCCTTCGAAAAGGTTGTAAAGGAGTTTCCTCCACGTTTTTGGTTTTGACAGGTATACGTTCGTACAAGTCTATATTAAGTACTATGAAGTAATGGCCTAACACATACGAAAAAAATTATTTTGATTAATTATGTGGTATATTTATAAAATACTATTACATTAACATGTTTTATTATTAATTGCCTGAGGTTAGAAACTCGTGGTAGAACTGAGCATTGTATTTTCATGTATTTACACATTTTAACTAAATGCAAATATATGAAAATTATAATATAACATGTTTTTTTCATTACATTCTTTCATTTCATACAGCCCTAATTGAAAAAATGGTTACTCGTTTATGACGGAATATGAGCAGAACATATGTTGAAATATTTTCTATGTAGTTCAATTATTTAATAATATTCCTCTTTGAGAAAAATTTTGATTAAATAAATTCAATTATTTCAAAATATGATATGTTTAATAAAGTTCTACATTATTCTCAATCTAGTGTATATATTTTGATTGTTTGGATACATTCTTGTTAGAATATTCACATTTAAGTTGTAATTTCATTGTCAATTTGTTATGCAAATTTAATATTTCTTATTTAATAACCGCAATTACTTGTAATATTATAGTGATTATATTATTTAAAATTTTGTATTATGCGCATAATTTAGTATTCAAAAAGCAATAGAATTTAAAATTATGATAAATTTTAAATATTCCTTTGTTAAATTTAAATTCTATAATAACATTTTCAGGCAGGTAAATATTTTACCATCATGCCACCAAAAAAGTCAATGGAGGAAACTGATCGGTTGACTCGTATAGCTATTGTTAATTCTGATAAATGTAAACCAAAACGATGCAGACAAGAATGCAAAAGATCTTGTCCAGTAGTACGAATGGGAAAACTTTGTATAGAAGTTACTCCTAATAGTAAGATAGCATCAATATCTGAAGAACTGTGTATTGGATGTGGTATTTGTGTCAAGGTATAATAAGAAATGTTATAGAGAAATATTAGTGAATAATAGAGTACAATATTATTATATTAAATTAATAACAAGCAATTTAATATTTTAAAATTATAATAATATATATATATATATATGTATTTTTAGAAATGTCCATTCGAGGCAATATCTATTATTAATCTCCCTAGTAATTTAGAGAAAGAAACGACACATCGTTATTCAAAAAATTCGTTTAAACTGCACAGACTGCCTATTCCAAGACCTGGAGAAGTATTAGGTTTGGTTGGAACTAATGGAATTGGGAAATCAACTGCTCTTAAAATTTTGGCAGGCAAACAAAAGCCTAATTTAGGACGATTTTCAGTATGTATAATAATATATTTTCTTTGCATAATATACATTTTTTTTTTATAAGTTTATGGAATTTTCTTGTTTAATTAATATAGGATCCACCAGATTGGACAGAAATTTTAAGCCATTTTAGAGGTAGTGAATTGCAGAATTATTTTACCAAAATATTGGAAGATGATTTAAAAGCTCTTATCAAACCTCAGTATGTAGATCAAATTCCTAAAGCTGTAAAAGGCACTGTACAACAGCTTTTAGACAAAAAGGATGAGTGTAAAAATCAGATAGAAATTTGTAAAATGTTGGGTAAGTTAAAATTACTGTTAATAATTTATATTTTTAAGATATTTTAAGAACAGCGATAAAATAATAAAAATTAAGTGAATAAGCCAATTTTTAACAATGGAATTATTGAATTTCTTTTAGATTTAATGCACATACGTGATAGAGGTATTGATGCACTTTCTGGTGGAGAACTTCAACGTTTTGCATGTGCTATGGTATGCATTCAAAATGGAGACATTTTTATGTTTGACGAACCATCTTCATATTTAGATGTAAAGCAACGCCTCAATGCGGCTGTGACGATTCGATCTCTTATTCATCCCGATAAGTAAATAGTATAAATAATTTAAATAATATAATAAAAATGTACATATAATTTAAAATATCATTTCTATTTTTCAGGTTCATAATAGTAGTGGAACATGACTTATCAGTTTTAGACTATTTGTCTGATTTTATTTGTTGCCTTTATGGTGTTCCGGGAGCGTATGGTGTTGTTACTATGCCTTTCTCTGTTAGAGAAGGTATAAATATTTTCCTCGATGGTTTTGTGCCAACCGAAAATTTGAGATTCCGTGAGGAATCTCTTGTATTTAAAGTGGCAGAAAGTGCAACCGAGGAAGAAGTAAAACGCATGAATCATTACGAATATCCTGCGATGACGAAGACAATGGGTTCTTTTAAATTAAATGTTGAGAAGGGTCAATTTACAGATTCAGAAATTCTTGTGCTACTTGGTGAAAATGGAACGGGAAAAACAACATTCATCAGAATGTTGGCTGGTAATTTGCCACCTGATGACGGATCGGGTAAGTAAAGTCAGACTTACTTCAGTCAAGAAATTTTTCATATATTCGTTATGTATTAAATAAAAAAGTAAATGATTCAATTATTGATATTAAATGATTTAATTTTATTCTTTGTAGGAAGTATTCCCCAGTTACATATTAGTTACAAACCACAAAAAATTAGTCCCAAATCTCAAGGCATTGTACGGCAATTATTACATGAAAAAATTAGGGACGCTTATGTTCATCCTCAATTTGTAACGGACGTTATGAAACCGTTAAAAATAGATGATATTATGGATCAAGAAGTACAGAATCTCTCCGGAGGAGAATTACAACGAGTGGCTTTAGCTTTATGTCTTGGAAAGCCTGCCGATGTTTATTTAATCGATGAACCTTCTGCTTATCTGGATTCTGAGCAACGTTTAGTTGCAGCTAAAGTAATAAAACGGTAATTGAAAATTCTGGCTATTTGTATTAATCTGTATTATTAAAAAAAATAATCAAAATACGCGATTATTTTAGGTTTATTTTACATGCAAAGAAAACGGGATTCGTAGTAGAGCATGACTTTATCATGGCTACGTACTTGGCTGACCGTGTAATTGTATTTTCCGGTACTCCATCATTAGCGACTACAGCTCATAGTCCGCAATCTCTATTAAATGGAATGAACAGATTTTTAGAACTTTTAGGTATTACGTTCAGAAGAGATCCAAACAATTTCAGACCGAGGATTAATAAGAGTCAGTCCGTGAAAGTATGTTACTTTATTTTAGATATTACCTATTTTTTATGTTATCAATTTTCTCGTACATGTTTATTTTATTGTTAATAGGATTTGGAACAGAAGAAAGCTGGGCAATATTTCTTCCTCGAAGAATGAGATATGATCTCATCCACAAGTTGAATAGCAGCTAGTATAAGACACTGTTCAGAAGTTTTTGTAAATCTTTATATCTTTAAAAGCCGGGAATGGATTTCTTACAATATATTAAATATTAATGCCGCATATTTTGCATTGAATTGAAATATTATTCGTTTCGGCACATCACTATTGTCTATGCGATATTTATTTAAATAAATAATGGAGATTTTCCTATAAACATCTCGATATATTACAAATTTGATTTAAACAAATATACAACTGTATTTTTATATTGAATACGACGCCACAGACTTATTTATATCCATAAATATAAGTCAGTTTGCATTTTCAACTCGTTAAGTAAACAATATAATGCATTTTATGTATAAATAATTTATGTCCAATTATGTAAAAGAAATTAAGGGAGATTGAGCATCTCGTATATGTACATGTACATCTGCTATACAACATGAATTATAATACATCTGAAATATAAAAAAAGATAATGTGTTAATTATTTGACAAACCTTATGAATTTAATGTTTTTAAATTATACAATATGAAAGAAAAATTATGACTTTCATCCAAAGATAATATAAAGGTGCATTTTAAAACAATATTTCCTTTTAATCTAAATGCTTTGCATTGTTTTTTGAATTATCAGAATTAAGCAGAGAAGTAAAATATTTCTGATTTATAAATTAGAATTAAAAAATACTATCTTACGAAAATATAACACTTAATACTTTGATTAGGACATTAAGTCACCTTGAAGATGATATTTTTAACATGTTTATGCGTATACGACAAAATAGAAAGAGGGAAAATGTTTCGGACTTATCTAAGCAAACTCGACGTAATAAATCACTTATTATATACTTACCTATTACTTTAGTTATCTTTATACTACGTAGTGACATGTATTATTCATACTATCAATATGTATTTGTTATTATTCCAATTTTGGGTATAATAAGAAACAATAATTAGATGCCTTTATTTGCATAGTGGAACATCAATTACGTGTAAAAAGATAAACAAAACTTTGAAAAAAAAAAGAAAAAGATAAATAAGTTGTGTAAATGACAAATGGTAAGAATTAAGTATTACTTCATGTATTGTATATACAACAAAATTTCAGACGAAGAATATACGACTGACCGGATTTAATGTAAAATTTTATTGAACATGGAAGAATCCTTTTTAATGTTTTCTTCCATAATTGACATTATAACAATGTGATAAATTCTTGTTATATATGTTATATTATACCCTTGTTGTATTGTTTTATACAGCAGAATGTAATTTAAGTTGGATTTCTGCCAGATGTCTGGCACGTTTATAGTAGATATTTGAAACTAAAAATTTATTTTTTACGTTTAATTATAATAAAGCATTCTGTGGTAATTGTTTACACAGCATTGAGTTTGTTTCTTATCAGAATGTTTGTTACATATAATTCAAATATGTGGAATAGATTTTGCATTTATCCATTTTAGTGATGTCCTCGACATTGTATAATTTGAAGGAAGCCAGCACTAAAAAGCTTTCAAACGATAAACAAATTACAGAGTAATTAAAAGTAAATCGATACCCGGAAATGTAGATAAGCCGATAAGTTTTTAAAATGATTAAATTGCCGGTTTTTTTTTTCTATAAATTGAAGCTATTAGCGAAAAAAAATGTTAGTAGTAGTCAATTAAAAGAAGGCCCATAAAACGCCGGAATTTTAGTGGAAAATGACGCTTGTTAATTTCTTTAATATTCTTCAGAATGTGACAAAATTTTATGCATTTTGCATTCTTCTGCTGTTTCACGTGCAACTGTCATACAGTAACCGTAAGTGTACACAAATGTAATTTGTCTATTAAAAATTTGTCAAATTACTGCAAATTTCTTTATACAAAGTATATTATTAATGTATGTAATTTATACATATATGAATATGGATTCATTTGAAACGAGTAGCTCATAATATTTCTTAATTTAGTTTATTATGTTTTGTACGTCTCGGATTATTTTAAAGACACCGCTTATTCCAACTATATGCGTAGGAGATTCATTGTCAGCATACCAATCCCTGTTCGCATTTAATGATGGAATTAATGCTTGTGGATGAATTAATAATCATTTACTATATCTCTTTTTGTTGATACATGTATTTAATGTATGCATATTCTTACGCGAAACATTTATAATCTTATTTCTTAAATTTTTTGATAATAATACAAATTAAAAATTTCCGTATTATTCTTCGTATTATTGCTATTTAAATTATACCATTATACTTCACTTTGATTAGGATTGCTTGACGGATTTTATAATTTTACGATATCGTTTCTAATATATTGTTTTACTTGTGCGCAGCGTACTGGGGTTGGGCCGACGACTATGGTCCTAATTCTTCATCGATAGTACTTTCTTCGCCCGAAGAATGTGCACGAAATTGCACAGATATTGAAGAACCTAGAAATTGTTATTATTCCTTCAATATTGAATTCTATACAACAGTAGGACCGTACGTATTGATATACACACACACATATATATACTGAATAATATTTTAAGTTTGAATCATATATATAATATCTGACAGGAGATACACGTTAACACGTTTGTTGCCACGATAGTCATCAGTGAGCTACGTTTTATTAAACTTCGTAGAATGATTAAAATAACGTACATTTCATGAACCAAAAAATTGTCAACGACGCGAATGGTTTTGATAACAATTGTCAGAAAGACCTGAACAGATATAATATAATATTTTCCAAAAAATAAATGTTATGATATAGTATATTTCAATCTATTGCGATTTCCAGAATAAAATAAATAAAATCTGCATGGCAGTCAACGTGTTAATATATTCTTTTAAACCGCGAATATATATATTTTGTTACGCTTAATACAGTAACTATTCTATATATTACACGTATAATTATCATTCACAAAAATGTGTGTTCATAAAGTGTATTGCTAGATAGGACAAACACTTCTTATGGACGATAATATATACGTATACACGTATATATTTATATATATTTAATATACTATAATAATATACATACAATCGAAACTGTTCCTTTTGTATCTGAAACGCTTTTGAACCATCGCTCTATCGATATTTCGGTCTTTCTTCTGCCTTCCGTAATATTTACCTTTTCTGTAGCATCCTAAGTGAGAATTTCTTTATACTGAATTCTATAGAAATAAACATTAATAACAGTAAAATAACAGAAAAGAGATATTGGGTACATATCTCTTTATTAGTGCCAGACTTCTCAAAGAAGAATTTACTTCTTGAAATCTTTTGACGAATTAAGTGCAAAAATTAGTGAAAATTTAGTGCCCCGAGACATTGTTTTGAGACTGATATTGAAGTAAAAATGTTATTCGTTGGATTATTATAATAAAAACAATAAAGAACCGAGGTAAAAAGTAGACACTAAACGAAGGAAAAATATATCATAAAGTTAAATTAAATAATTGAATAATCGAATATAATACAACGAAATTGTAAACGTTTCGGTCAAGTATTTAGACAGTGGACGCGATCTTATTGATTTACACTACTCGTATAGAACTGGACAATCCATATTATCCATAATCGTTAGAAAAGTATGCTCAACAATTTGGACAATTACGAATGTAGATGTACCTATGTAAAACCTACGATGTAAAACGTCTTTAAGACACGCGTCCAGTTTAGGTTGTAAGACATTTAGATCTACGATGGAACGTGTTTAGGGCGTCGTGAGCTATCTGGGTTATTAGTTTCTTTAAAACTTTTGTTATAATTAAAGCATTGAAAGGGCGTTTGGTAAATATCATTAAATGAGAATTAGTAAAACTAAGATTAACGCGAAAGTAATTATTTTATGTAAGCTAACAATTTTTAAAGTTCTCGATATATATATTTGATTAAAGCGTGGAACTATGAAAATAGCTGCAGTAAAATAAGCTAGAAATAAAGATGCTCGTATATCTAAGTCGGCGATTAAATAAACTAAATATCAATATTTTCAGTGCTTGTAACGTGGAATCTCAAAGGTTCCAATGTATTTTAGGGGATGGATACGAAAAGACTTTGATACCTATCAATCGACAGTTACCAGGACCATTGATCAAGGTAAAAATCGTAATATGATAACGAACTGCGATTTCTCCTTTGTACTCTTCATATGATCCTGGTATTTTGAGCAGGATTTTACATAAATTTTTCAGCTTCTTCGCATATATCTGACATAAAAGTATTGTTAGATCCGATAACTATTCGACATTGTCTTTTCGTTAATTTCGACAAGTACGTGGGCATAAAGAAAATACAAAGGAGATGAAAATATAAAATGCACTTCTGTGATAGATCGTAATTTTTTTGAGAAAACACATGACTCGTGTTTCTTTTGATCGGTAATTGTAATGACATAATAAAATTTTACAATTGCCGTACTTTTCAGGTGTGTTTGAACGATCGCGTTATAGTAGACGTGCGGAATGCTGCCTCAGGAAATGAAGTCACGATACATTGGCACGGAATTTTCCAAAACGGTTTTCAATATTACGACGGTGTTCCTTATGTCACACAATGTCCGATTCCGTCTTCTTCGTCGTTTAGGTAAATACTATTTTAAAGTCTGTATTTTACTGTCTTTTCATGTTACCATAAATATCATGATGTCGTTTATTCGGTGTGCTATTTAACGATATATCACCCTTCATTTCTTTTGTCTATTATTATATAAAGGATTTGATTACGCGAACTGTTATTACGGTTTAATCCTTTTAGTTTAGTGCCCATTATAAAAGAAAACATTACACGTAAAATAAGCTTCTTATAAAATACCACGGTATGAAACTAAATGAAATACAAATTTTGTGATGTCCTGTTCTAGATATGACTTTATAGCGCAAAATTCGGGCACGCATTTCTACCATTCTCACATGTGGACACACATGCTAGATGGGCAATATGGTGGTCTTATTGTTAGAGATCCACCATCTAGAGATCCTCATTATCAATCATACGATATAGATGAAATTATCATATTCTTAAGTGATTGGATGCATGTGTTATCGCTAGAACGTTATCCTGGTTCGTATAGACGTGATCCAGGACAGGCTGCACAGAACATACTTATAAACGGTTTAGGAAATTGGACGGTAAACTATATGTATATCTTTACTGGAAAAATATTCTTTTGTATTATATTGTCTAAGGATCGCAAAGCTCATAGCATTAAGCGATTAAATGGTTGGATAGAAACGATTTCTTCGTTTCTGTTTGCTAATACTATTCGTTAGAAGCAGATTATTAATTATTAATAAATTATAATTGCTTTTAGGATCCAGTTACCGGTCGAACTACCAATTCACCGATAACAGAATATACCGTAAGGAGCGGAGAACGGCACAGAATACGGATGATTAATTCTTTCAGTACAGTATGCCTGGCGGAACTTAGAATCGAAGGACATCAATTAGTTATAATTGCTCAGGATGGTGCAAACGTGCAACCCAGAACAGTGGATAAAATAATCTCGTCTTCAGGTTTGATAAATTTCAACTTTCCCTTTCGAAATCGGCCGTTCAATTAGATTATTACGTTATTACGACTAAGAATATTTTCCATACGATAGAACTTTTTGTTGCATTAATACAGAATCGAGAGAAAGTTGCTTTATTATACCAGTTTACGTTTTATGTATTTAAAATAAGCATTCGAAATATACAGGTGAACGCGTCGATTTTATCCTAACTGCAAATCAAAGTGTTGATTCTTACTGGATACAAGTGCGTGGACTTGGTGAATGTAACGAAACTGGGGTACAGCAGTTAGCTATCTTAAAATACGAAGGTGGTCCTAATTGGCCTACAAGACCAAGTCCTACTTATAACGATACAATAGATGGTGTTGTAAGTATCAAAATATACTCTGCTTTGTTCATCTTAAATAAAAATTTACTTTCCCTGAGAAAGAAATGTAGCTTTAATTCTATTTTTAATTATTACTTTAATTATTAATTTGAACTACTTTAGCTTTTACAAATTTCTCAAACTAAAATCTTCCAATTATTTTTCAAATACTATTTGAGTGTATCTAACAACTGTAATACCTGATTCTTCCTTGATTTCTATTAATCGATGATTTCGATTTTTTAGATCTATAATCCGCTTAGTGGACAGGATTGCAATACAGACAACACAGAAAATGGAATTTGCGTGAACCAACTGGAAGCCTTCGAGACCGATGATGATCTCTTGAAAGTTGAGCCGGATGAGAGACACATATTACCTTTCTTCTTTTACAATTACACTCAGTATGGGGACAGAACACTATTTGTAGCAGACATGTATCGTAGCTATTTCAGTAAGTTGTATTTAATGCTTCTTTGAAAGTAACTAAGTATATGCATATGTATAAGTCCCCTTGTTCATTTTCTTATCATAGCAAATTATTTCTAACGCGCAAGAAATATTCATACGAAAATCAGCTTATTTGCATTCGGCTAAAAGAATAAAATTTTCTTCTTCCGTTTTATCCTTGTTTTTCATTTTTGTATTATTTATTTGTCGATATCTATCCCGTCTTACTAGTAAAACGTTTCTTTCGTTTCAGCTGCAAACGATTATTCTCAGCTTCTTTCTACGTTCGGTAATATATCGTACGAGACTCCAGCGGCGCCTCTGCTCACGCAACGTAGTTCTTACCAAACGGTATGCAAGAAAAATGTACAGAACGATTGCACGGAACCTTGCACATGTTCGCAAATTATTCATACAAGATTAAATAATGTCGTGGAGCTAGTAATATACGACGAAAGTATGTAGTATTTGTCTTTAGTACGAAACAAGATAAAAGAATGTTGATCTATTTAACAGACAAATCTTGTTTCATTGCGCAAAAAAGTATTGCAAATTCGATAATATTAAATAACAAAATTTTATTATAGTACCACTGGACGGCTTATATCATCCGTTCCATCTACACGGTTACGAATTTAGAGTGTTTAGTATGGGGGATTTTGGTGATAATAGAAATGTTTCGACAGCAGACATAGACGAAGTGATAGAGCAACACACGGAACGCCTTCAAAATGGAGAATATACGAACCCACCTGGTAAAGATACTGTTAAAATTCCAATGGGAGGATATGCAATTGTACGTTTCAAGGCGGATAATCCAGGTAAGTTATTCAATTATATACATACGTATCTCCGAAACAATTTTCGTCTTCTTCTTCATTTAAGAACATTTGTCTCGAATATTTGATTAATATTAATTAAATTCATTTATATCATATTTACAATACAGTAAGTACTTAAAATACTTCGGATGAAGATATAATATATTGCTTTATAGGGTGGTGGTTACTTCATTGTCACTTTACTTGGCATCACATTACTGGAATGGAACTGGTCATACACGTAGGGGACAGAGAAGATCTTCCACCGGTACCACTAAATTTCCCGGTATGCAACAATTGGAGACCTGCGTTGCACACTTTGAACGATTTTTATGGTTTTCGGTATCCCCAAGTTTAATTAATTCTTTGATCGTATTGTAACACGTGAAAAGTGATGAAACAAAAATATATTTTCAGAATCTATTACTCTTACTTACTCTTTTTTATTCTTCACGATATAATTCACAAATTACCTTTTTAAACAAATATTTACCTATCCTTTATCCTTTTAAAGGATTCTCCTTCTTGATATAAACGAAAATTATTTATAGTATAACGTAAAATTAATGTGACTTCTTAGCTTGAAATTTAAACATTAAATTAATTTGTATGGTGTTTATTACTTGCGCGCCTGGGGAAGTACAAAGGAGCGGATAAAAAACTTTCACGATTTTCTACCTTGAAGAAGAACTGCGTAACAAGTGCAGTTTCCTGCCGATATTGCCGCGTTTCCCACATCCAATATCCTACAGATAATAAATGCATTCACGCCATAATTTTATCAAACGATTTCGTAATTGGAAATATAACGACCTAATATATTTATAATATATATAGAAATAATATATCTCGGACAATTTAGTGGCTCTATTGGAGCGTGCGACAGCTGAAATTAATCTTAGCCAATACGGCGTCAAAGTAATTTATCAAGCTGTTAAAAATGCCCAGTTTTATATACGCGTAATTTTCGAACCAGTGAGTCCTGCGCATTAAAACTTACTTTTTACGTTGAAACACGTCGAGAACTACGACGTGTTTCAAAGAAAAGAAGAACGTGTAAAGAAAGAAGTCAATAATTTTGCGTCCCCTAACGAGTACTTGATCCTTTCGCTTGTGAAAAACATTTTCGAGGAGAAGACATAAGAAACGAGTGTGTTCTAAAAGACGTATCTGAGAATGTATTATTTCGTGTAATTAAAACTAAAATTACGGAATTGAAGTTCCTTAAACAGTGGCATTTTATAGTAATCATAACCTTAATTTGAGTAAATATCAGTAAACGGGGACCCAACTCCAATTAACTGTATGTTGTCAAGGATATTCTCCTTACAACCTACAATTTGGCCCCTTTTTTTTATTCCTTAGAGAGCTAATTTAAAAAATACGTTCTCTTTATACCTAATTACTATACCTAAAATATATGTATGCGATTGTGCACATGGACGTAGCCGACGCGATATGTCGGGTTTATCTTCCAATTTAAAAAAAAAAAAAAAAGAAAAAAACAGGCGCGTTACTCGCTAGTAAAAAGCGCAATACATTACAAATTCCTTTTTTTAAATTACTCGTTCACGTGTGGATTTGGTACTGGGTTGGATTAGATTTTTACGAACGAATGGACTGAACGAGCAGCGCGTACAGTGTTTCTAAAATCTTCTGGAGATTACTTAGGAGAATGTCTTTGACAACATACAGTTACTCGGATAATTGATCGAACTTCCTTTCAGATAGCATAACCTTTTCTTAAATTAATTAATTTAAATTGGGCCAAACGACTTGAGCATTTTTGAGAAATTGAAAAATCGATTAACGTTTCTGTAATCTACAAACGCTCGACAATGGTGAAAATCGCAATTTTTCATGATTTTCGGATTAAAACCTAAAGATCGTTGTAGCTTTTGATGCTTGTCTTTTGTTACCATATCGACCGATTTCGATGAAATTTTCAGCTGACGTACATCTCCAAAATGCGTTGTTGAATTTTTTTTCGATTGCAACTTTTTCAAAATATTTTTGACGCTTCACCTGGTAAACTAGTCCTTCTAACTAGTCAACAAAACTCGACTCGTTCGATCCAATTTTAAAAAGCTTACTTCGTTTGAGAGGGTGCTTGAACAATTATATGAGTAACAATTATATGAGTATAATGGGGTTGGATCTCCTCTTGTCGATACTAAACAAAGTAGGGAAAGATTAGCTAAATTTGCGAACACTTAAGAGATGTTGTCTTATCGTTTCATATATTTTATATTATCGTTGAAAAATGTGTAAATAAATTATAGACAATAGCATTACGCTGTTTGCCTTGTTTACTGCCTATCAATTATTAATAATAATTATAAGTTAAATCCTTTTCTGTCCTTAACAAGATATTGGCATCGAGCAAAGGGATAAATACGTGGTAAATACTTATATTATACCGTGATAAATATCTACTTACTTATGTTGTATACTGTTTGTATGCACATATATCTAGATATACATACTTATATGCCTTCTCTACTTTCACGCAATCGGCTGTCACAGAACTCCCAGGAAATGAACAATAAGTTGGAGCGCCTTATATATGTATTGCATACGCCGTGCGTAGGATATTTTTATTTTTGGAAATAATATGTTTGGGAAAATAGAAAGACGGAGGTATTTTTTAGTTATTAACGAAAATCGATGATAATACATTATTTGCTACTTACTGTTATTTTAGTTATCTTCATGTTATATATTAGCACACATTAAACATAATCTGAACATAATTTTCTAATTTAACATAATCTTCGAAATGAAACATCAATGTCGCCTAGAAGATTTGAAACTATGAAATGAAAAATAAAATAGTAATAAATATGTAGTATATATACAACGAATAGGAATGAAATTATAAGCGATATTATATGTCAGGAAATATTAAAGATTAAGTGTATATTATTAATCGAGTTCCAGTATGAAATCATTATCTGTACAGCAAGAATTAAATATTATTTCGTATGTGACAAAATTTCAAACTGATCAAATGAGACAACTAACTGAATTTAAGATAACATCTTATTGAACGTTGAAAGATCCTTTCTAATTGTTTCTCTTCCCGTTGATATTATAATATTAAGATGAATCGTTGATGATCATAAACATGTATTTTTATGAGAAGCACAGAATTCTTGAAAAGAAATCAACATAATCAGATCTGTATACGCAACAAGATGGCAATTAAAAGTCTATTTATTACGTAGAATTCTAATAAAACATTTTATGGCAATTGTTTATACAGCATTTAGTTTGTTTCTTATCAGAATGTTTATTACATGCAATTCAAATATGTGGATTAGATACTGTATTCATCCACTTAAGTGATGCCCTCGACGTCGTATAATTGGGAGAAACCCAGCACAAAAAAGCTTTTAAACGATAAACTTACAAGTAATTAGAAGAAAATCGGTACCCGAAGATATAAACCGAAAATTTTCAAAATAATTAAATCGCTGCTTTTTTGTATAAATTGACGGTATTAACGGAAAAAATGCCAGTAATAGCCAACTGAAAGGAAGCAAGTAAGTCGGTCGATCTTGCTTCGTTTTGGCGCTGAAAAATGGCGCTCCTTGATTTTTTAAGAATTTTTCAGATTACGGAAAAATTTTACCCATTTTGCATTATTCTACTGTTTCACACACAACTGTCTTACAGTAATCGTACGTATAAGTATTACAGATATTCATAATTACAGAATATTCCTTAATTTAGATCATTTCATTTTAGTTTACCATATTTAATATATCTCGAACTATTTTAAAGACACCCTCTTATTCCAACTACATACTGAGGAGACTGAGAAGATTTTTGTTCGTCTTTAATGGTGGAATTAATGCTTGTAGATCGATTAATAATCATTTGCTCTATGTTATTTTTATTACATTTATTACATTTATACATATATTTAATGTATGCATTGTATAAATTGCTCGATCTCTTTTTAATGTAAAACTAAGTTTCCGTATTAATCTTCGTAGTATCGTTACCTAAATTATATCATTACGTTTCTTTTTGATTAAAGTCGTTTGCCGCATTTTATAATTTCATTCCATGATTTTCGAATATATGTTTTTAATACAATGTTTTACTTACACGCAGCGTATTGGGATCCAGCGAATGACCATAGCGCAAATTCTTCATCGATAAAGCTGTCTACGCCCGAAGAATGCGCACGGGAATGCCAAGATAATGAGGAACCTAAAAATTGTTATTATACCTTCCACATTGAATTCTATACGACACAAGGACCGTACGTATTAATATACTCATATATATATATATATATACTGAGAAATATTTTACATTTAGATCATACATATAATAACCACGATAGTCATCAGACACCCACGTTTTATTAATCTTCTTAGAATGTCTGAAATAACGAAAATTTCATGGATTAAAAGATAGTCAACGATGTAAATGCTTTAGATAACATTGTCAGAAAGACGCGAGCGAAATACGATATAATATTTTTCAAAAAATAAATGTTACAGTATAGTATATTTCAATTCATCTCAAATTCCAGGAAAAAGTAAATAAAATTCGTGCGGCAGTCAACGTGTTAATATGCTTTATTAAACAATTATGTCACGAATAATGCATATTTGTTACACTTAGTACAGTATCTAATCTGTAACTAATATGAGACTAATTCGATGGCTAAAGTATATTAATGCTTGGATCAAATATCACTTGGTTTTTCTAATAGTTAAAATATTGAAGCAGTGTTTGATAAATGTCATTGATGACAATTGATAAATCTAAAATTAATGCGAAAGTAATTATTTTATATAAACTACCAATTTTTAGAGTTCTCGATACATATTCAATTAAAGCGTCGAATTATGAAAATAGCTGCAGTAAAATGAGTTAGAAATAAAGATACTTACATACCTAAATCGATGATTAAATAAACTAAATATCGATATTATCAGTGCTTGTGATGTGGAAACTGGAAAGGACCAATGTATCCAAGGGGATGGAGTTGAAAAGACCTTGATACCAATCAATCGACAGTTACCAGGACCATTGATCAAGGTAAAAATTGTAATACGATAACAAACTGCCATTTCTTCTTTGTACTTTTTTAAATATTCAAATATTAAATAACGACAGACTTCTGATATATTAATGTTAGGTGATCTTGATATTCTGGGTAGAATTTTGTACAAATTGTTTAGCTTCTTCGCACATGTCTAACGCAAAAGTACTGTTACATTCGAAAACTATCTTGTAATTGCCTTTTCGTTAATTTATATTACAGTAATAGATTACAATTTTTTTTTAGAAACGCATGGTTTCTTTTGATCGGTAATCCTAATGATATAGCAAAATTGTACAACTATCATACTTTACAGACGTGTTTGAACGATCGCATTATAGTCGACGTGGAGAATGCTGCTACAGGAATGGAAGTTACGATACATTGGCATGGAATTTTCCAAAACGGTTTCCAATATTACGATGGTGTTCCTTATGTCACACAATGTCCCATTGCATCGTCTTCGACATTTAGGTAAATATTATTTTATATTTTACTGTTTTCTAATGTTATCATAAATAATATGATATCATCTGTTTTGTATGCAGAGTATATCATCCTTCATTTTTGTGTATACTATTGTATAAAAGATTTGATTACACGAAGTGTTATTGCAGTCTAATTCTTTGTTCCAGTATCTATTATATAAGGAAAATTTTTACGTAACATGAGCTTTGTATAAAATACCGTAACATGAAACCAAATGAAATACATATTTTTTTATTTAATATCCTTTCCTAGATATGACTACGTAGTGAAAAATTCAGGTACGCATTGGTACCATTCCCACATATGGACACATTTGTTAGATGGTCAATATGGTCCCCTTATTATACAAGATCCACCATCTAAAAATCCTCATCGTGATTTATATGATAAAGATGAAATTATCATATTCTTAAGTGATTGGATGCATGAGTTATCGTTAGAACGTTATCCTGGCTGGATTAGACATAGTCCTGGACAGCTTCCGAAGAATATACTTATAAACGGTTTAGGGAATTATACGGTAAAGTATACGTATATCTTTATCAGAAAATTTAGTAGATATCTTTGTACTGTATTATGTAAAGATTATAAAATATTTTATATTATGGGATCAAATGGTTAATTCTGGATAAAGATTCTTTTTCCAGTTATGGTCGCACCATTTATTGGAAGCAAATGATCAATAATTAATTAAAAAGTTATTATTGTTTTTAGGATCCAGTTACTGGTCAAACTACTAATGGATCGTTAACAGAATATACCGTCAAGAAAGGAGAACGGCACAGAATACGGCTGATTAATTCTTTCACCACAGTATGCGTGGCAGAACTTAGAATTGAAGGGCATGAATTAGTTATAATTGCCCAGGATGGTGCGAACGTGAAACCTAAAACAGTGGATAAAATAATCTCAGCTGCAGGTTTGACAAATTTCAACTTTCCCTTTCGAAATCGGCTGTTCAATTAGATTATTACGTTATTACGACTAAGAATATTTTCCATACGATAGAACTTTTTGTTGCATTAATACACAGTCGAGAGAAAGTTGCTTTATTATACCAGTTTACGTTTCATGTATTTAAAATAAGCATTCGAAATATACAGGTGAACGCGTCGATTTTATCCTAACTGCAAATCAAAGTGTTGATTCTTACTGGATACAAGTACGTGGTGTCGGTGCATGTGCCTCGTCGCAGATACAGCAATTAGCTATCTTGAGATACGATGGTGGTCCTACTATACCAACGACTCCACTTCTTACTTATAATGATACAGTAAATAGTGTTGTAAGTATCAAACAATATTTTCTTTTCTTTATCTTAAATTTAGATTTGTACAAATGTGTTTACAAATTTTTCAAATTAAAATTTTAGCGTTATATGTAAATTGTATTTAGATGTATCTAACAACTGTGATATGTGATTCTTTCACATTTTTAGACGTATAATTCGCTTAATGGAACGGAGTGCAATACAAATAACACACAAAGTTCTGTTTGTGTGAACCAAGTGGAAGCCTTCGACATCGACCCTGATCTCTTAAAAGTTGAACCGGATGAGAGGCACATATTACCTTTTTGGTTCTTCGTTTACAATCAGAATGGGGACAAGAAATTATTTAAGTCAAACAACTACCCTCGCTACTTTAGTAAGTTTCTTTTAATGATTCTCTCATAATAAATAAGTGCCTATATATGTATAAGTCATCTTACTCATTTTCTAATTACAGCAAATTGTTTCTTGTGCGTCATAAATATACAAAATCTGCTTATTTGCATTCAATTAAAGAAATACAATTTTTTTCGTTTTACTGTTATATTTCATTTATGCGTTATTTATTTATTGTTATCTATCTTGTTTTCGTAAAACATTTGTTTCGTTTTAGGTCCAGCTGCAGGTTTCGAGGTTGCTGCTACGTTTAATAATATCTCGTACGTGGAACCATCGGCGCCTCTACTCTCGCAACGTAGTTCTCGCCAAACAATATGCAAGGAAAACGTACAGAACGATTGCACCGAACCTTGCACATGTTCTGACGTCATCAATTCAAAATTGAATAATATCGTGGAGCTAGTAATATACGACGAAGGTATCTAGTATTTGTCTTTAGTACAAGATAAAAGAATGTTGACCTATTTAATAGGCTGATTTTGTTTCGTTACGAAAAGAATATTGCAAATTTGATAACGTTAAATAACAAATTATATTACAGTGCCCCTGCCTGGCCTATATCATCCGTTCCATTTGCACGGTTATGAGTTTAGAGTATTTAGTATGGGAGATTTTGGTGGTAGAAATATTTCGAGATCAGATATAGAAGGAGTAATAGACCAACACACGCAACGTCTTAAAAATGGGGAATATTCAAATCCACCTGGTAAAGACACTATTAAACTGATAAATGGAGGATATGCGATTATACGTTTCAAGGCGAATAATCCTGGTAAAATATTTAATTACTTCCAAAATAGCATTTTCTCCATATAGCTGTTCTTCTTTTTCGAGAAAATTAGACTTTCTTCTTCTTCTTCTTCTAAATGACTAAAATCATTTATCGTAAATATTTCATTGATGCTAATTAAATTCATTTGAATTACATCTACAACATTATAAATTTATTAAAATACTTCGGATGAAGATAAAAGTACTATTTTATAGGATGGTGGTTACTTCATTGCCACTTTACTTGGCATCACATAACCGGAATGGAACTGGTCATTCACGTAGGGGATAAAAGTGATCTTCCACCGGTGCCACGCGGTTTCCCGGTATGCAACAACTGGAGACCAGCGGTGGACACTTTAAAAGATTTTTATAACTTATAAGTTTCCCCAAATTTAATTGGTTCTTCAATTGCATTTTAGAATCTATTATTTTATTCGTTTTTATTCTTCACAATATAAGTCACAAATTGCTTTTTTAGAAAAATATTTATCTTTTAAAAGATACTTTTTCTTTATGTAAATAAAAGTTATTTACGGTACAACGTTAAATTTATATAATTAATTGACTTGAAATAAGTAGCAGAATATAAAATAAATATATGGTAATATAATAAATTACAGTTTATACACTAAATTAGTTGGTTTCGAATACCATGTCCGGATGTTTATTACTTCCACAGGTAGGGAAGTTCAAAGGAACGGGTAAGAAGCTTTCACGATTTCCTACCTTTAACAAAAATTGCATAATAGGTCCAGATATTCCTGATGATATTGCCGTGCTTCTTGCTTCCCACATCCAATATCCTGCAAATGGTAAATGAATTCATGTCATAATTTTATTAAAAGATTCTCACAAATGAAATTATTCTTCCCTTAAGAGATTTCGCTAAAGATTGCAAATATAATGATTTCTACCTAAATTATCAGTAAAAAGACGAAGAATAACGTATCCTTTATTTGGTACAACGAAACTGTCCTTCTGGGGTGGATTTAAAAAATTACGATCTAACTGTTTGTTACGATCCAACAGGATAATTTCTTCTTTGGTAATTGCTCGTTCAAAACTACTTTTTCCTAGGACACTCACGTTATAGCCATGTACGTGAAACGTATGGGAGACATTTCCGCCAGAACCTGAATAAAGAATTATTTTAAATATAAAATAGCAAATCATAATGTAAAGTAGATTAAAATTACCTTCATCTATTAAAATAATATCGATATTTTTTCTAGGTGGAACTTCGATCACGTGAATACATTCACAAAACAATGGCGTGTCAGCACACTCTTCTGAACGCGTTTCAAAAGAGCAAATCGATTCCTCTGGTATATTTTCCGGTTGAGACAATAACGGAGACATAGGATATTTAAACGATATACGATTAATTTGTGCAACCTTTGCTCCTTCTTTGCTCACACCTGAAATTTCCATTTATGGATGTAGAATGTCGAGAGGTATAAAAAAGAAGAAAGATTTAAGAAAATAAAAATTACGATCCGTTAAGAAATTATCGCGAATAAATGTAATGTGGCATATCTTTCGCGTATGTATTTTATATTTATAAATAAATGAAAATTATATTGAATAATATTGAACAAATAAAATAGCAATTAGAAATAATATTTCTGACGCCTACAACTATTAAATAAGCCCAAGTATGCAGGTGCTTTTGGTAAAATTAATTATGATCATTTACGCATAGTATAATACATTTAGGCAGGCATTATAGACTGATAGTTTTAATATTAACAAACTCTTCATATTCTTACTTAGATCTGATGGATAGAAAGGGCATCCGTAAAAATTATATTTGTAGTCGGACATATCATCCGTGAAATAGGAAAAAGCATTCACGTCGAATGGAACATAAATAATTTCGTCTGAGTTAATCTCGATCCCTCTCGATCCTTTTAAATCCAAACCACAAATGAAATTCCTTGATATTTCATGACAATCGTGGCCCTTGTTCGTAATTGCATAGTCATTGATTTTCAATAGTTTTTCGTCTTTGATTATAGCGGACTCCGGTTTTATATCATCATAAAGGATGAAAGCTTCCTGATGAAGGTTTTGACAGTCCCGAAGGCCCTTTATATCAACGAGGTATTTCCCAGGAGGTTGATTTGCTTCGAGAATTATGTCAAATCTCTCACCTAAAATTAAATTCGTATAGTAGAGAATCTATAAAAATAAAAATAAAAAAGAAAATGATAGGATTATCCTATTTTTTAATATTATACAAATTTCGTTGGTGACATCTAGAAATCTCTACTTTTCTATTAAAAGCTGATATTCTAACTTTATGGTATTGAATTTATGGAAAGAGTAATTGCATATGTGAAACAGGTATCCTAATTATTTTATTGAATAAAAGTATACAAAGTAAAGTGTAGGCGTTTTGCTATAATACAAAAAAGTATAGCTATATAAACTATAAGAAATACTATGGGGATATGTATATCGTAATACAGGAAGAATTTAAGTTTCATTGCTGCTGAGTATATGCATGTAGATATGCCTATAGTTCCCAGCAAACTTTTTTAATCTCAGTTCGAATTAATTCTTCGTAATGAGCACAAAACTGCAATTACTACACATATGTACATAAATATGTACTTACTATCCTCCGAGTCTCTATTTTTACCGAGGAAATTGTTTATACGTTTGAAAATTTCATTTCTCAAATCCGTTTTTAATAGCGTTTGATACTACATTGATATCCAACAATATTTTGGAATAAATTCATAAAATATTTGCTTTTAATGATCAATTGTTTTCATTTGCAATAAAATAATATGTGAAAAAAGTATGAATCACGAGAATAAAATCACGCGTGTAGAACAACATTAACTTTTCAATGATCACTTTGATTCTTCCCAAGATTTTTCTAGACAGATAGATAGATAACTTTAGTGTTATGTCTTTTTACAAGGAATTTTTTACATTGTGCTATTGATGCACTAATATTAATACGTTATAATCGCTATTTATCGGAAGAAAAGTTATGGGATATGAAGGCAACGATCGTGTAGTTTAACTCTTAGATCCCTCTGTAACTTATTCTACGTTCTCGCCTATGTACTTTCTTCTTTTGCACAGAAAGACACTGTATTTCTTCGGAATTCATGATTGAGCATCATTAAGATTAATATCTGATAGAAACTCGAAACGCGAAAAAATTTATTTCTCGACTACCGAAAAATATTTATATACATTAAAGTAACGACTAAGAAAATGTTACTTTTATTAATTACTAATGCCTATTCAATTTATCTACGATTAGACACTAAAAATAATAGCAAATTATAGTTTTATCATTTTTATTTTTATATTATATTTCTGTCTCTACTGATCATCAATTTTACAACAATTACACTGTGATTTTGTCAATTTTCATTTTCAGGATCATAATATATCTTTATCCATGAAATGTTCACATAAATTATATCGGAACGGATCTATTTAGAAGATTGGTGATCGATTATTATTAAAATTATCGATGTGGTAATATGAACAAAATTGATTGGAGATTATTTACCACGAAGAAATTATCAGGATATGAGAGAGAGGTTCGATCGGAAGAAATAATATTCCTCTGATAATGATCTTAGAACCAAATTTTGTTTAATAGAAATGAGAATGCAAAGTTATAAAGAGAAGGATGTTTGATCGTTTGAATATTAATTTCCACTATATATTTTAAAATTTAACGGTTGTCAGTAAAGCTTCTAAAAACGATCACAATAATATAAAAATATAAAGCTATCGTAGAATCAGGAACAAGGATGAACGAGTTATATAAAGACATACACCGGAGACTGTTGAATCTTGTGTACAATCATTACTATCTAATGTTTTCTTTATACCTACCTACCGATAAACGATTTAATTGATATGATATGAAATACAATACAGTTTGTCTCTTAAACGAAAATTAATAAAGTAATTTAAAACGACTTATTTCCAATTTTACGGAGGGATTGCTTTCGATAAAAAATAGTTTGTAGTCTATACTTTGCTACGTCTACTATTTAAAGCCCTGAAACGATACCTATCAATGGAATACATTCTTATAATCTAGATCATTCATAAGACAGATTGTATAAATGACGAATATCGCTGTTTGGTGGATCAATAATTTCGTTGGAACTCATTTTATAAAATATGATTTGTATCACAATATGCGCATTAATTAATACTTCCTCGTTAAGATATTTTGCAAACAATCAAATCGGTATTTGTAATTGGCAATCAACTTTCCTTTTCAACGGGCAAATTTTTCAGATCAATTTGTAAGTTACATAAAATTCAAGAATTTAGGAACATGTATCAAAAATATAAGAAAGTTGTTCGTATAAAGAAAAATCTTTATTACATACTTTTTCCTTGAAATTGAACAAATGCTCATTGCTTAATATGAATAAATTTTTCTTCGTAAGTTTATAAACTTCCCTTGTAAATATTCCAGCGAGTTCACCAGTATTTCATCATTATTCTGTTCAACTTGGCTCAAATGTCATGGACTTTTGATTTATATTCACATTTAAAATCACATATTCGTTATTTCCATCGAATATGAGTAACATTTCGTTTCACGATTATATATAACGTTTGATCGATCAAAGATACTTTAAAAAGATACTTGATTCGCATTATCGTTACATCGTAACAAACAAACAAATAACAATCGCGAAAAATAGCAATACATTTTAGAAATACAGTCTTCTTCGTGAATCAAATCCTAAAACGATAACGTACCTGTTAAGGTATTTTTCATACGCAAAAGGTATTTAAATTTAAAAGGTATTTCGTTTACCTTTTATAATACAGCGTGGTTCTGGCTTTTAATTACAAAATATCTTTTTTCTAATATTTTGTAAATTTTACTACCCCTTGATAATATCAATTATTCCTTCGATTCCACAGAATCCTCTTACTTTCGGAGCACAACAATCTTAATAATACGCAGATCTTCCTTCCAAAGAGATATTCGAATTTATACCTGGGGCCTTGAACGATTAATTCCCAGGAAAAGATCTTTTACAAAAAAATATAATGTCAAGTATAAACAATTTTTTAAACGTCTCGTTCAAATCCCTTAAACTTCGCTTCGTATAATGAGCGATATCACAAACGACTTTTTGCCAACTACATGCATTCAAATTTACGAATTCAATTGTAAATTACGCCTTAATTCGTACAACTTTCGTGTCTTATTATACAATCTGTTCGCGCAAGTTTTACACTCCATTGTGTAAAATTGTCTATCTAAAGGACGAAAAGTTAATTCCAATAAATTGTTCAATGCGTTTCGTTAAAAATCCCGACTATTTAACTTACGTTACTATACTTAATCAACGATTCGAAGCTTGTATCGATGAACGTAATTAATCTGTAATTTAAGATAGAAATGGGAATCGAATAATGATCCTGATAAGCAAGAAACGCTAAAAGTCTTCGTATTGTCGTTTCTCTGACGAGCTTCGAATTAAATATAATATATTAACACGATCCTACGTGAAAATCGGGAGCGTGTCGTTAAAACGATCGTACGTTTGGAGCACGATTCACGCTACTATTTCACGATGGTTCCCATAATATTACGACACGTATCTGCATCTACTTGGTGCAATTACGCGCTAAATAGAGTTACTCGTTCGCTCTCATTCAGTCACAAAAGCATTTCTTGTTTCAATCTCTCTAATCCATCTCGTACTCCGACACCGACGTTAATTATCGTCCATCGTTGCGAATTCATACAACGTCCATACGGAATATGAACACATCGCCTCGTTTGCCGACTAATTATGACAAAATAACACGTATATAGCGTACAAATTTCTTTCTATGGAGACGTTTCACCATCATCGTACGATCATCTTTTACTTGTTTCTTCAAACTCGGAGCGAAGTTGCATTTGTTAGCGACGTGTCTGTGCGTAGACGCCTATCTCCGCTTCGAACAGGATCTGATTGATCCTCAGCTTCGCTACGGACCTCGAATACGAGTCGGGAATCTCCGCCAGCTGTACCGCGATACTCTCCGCGAATTTCGCGAACTCCTCTTTCGTTCTTTTTCGTTCGTCGGAAGTAGTCTCCAATTTCGTCTGTGCGAACTCGTCCAGATCGCAAATCGGACTATTATGATCCTGCGACGAGCCGTTATACAATTCCATCGCCTTCAAGCTCGAGGATGACGATTCTTCCGCGTCTTCGCTTAGCGAGGCGTTGAACGAACCAGTTCCCGATCCGTTCGTCTCCTCGTTACAGTCTATAAACGTTATGCTCTCGGGATCGATGTCACTAACTATGTACTCCTCTTGCAGCTTGGACGCCTCCTCCTCGATTTTCTGCAGGGAGAAGAATATATTTCCATATCTATGGTCGTCGTCGATAGCGATCGGTTTATCGTCACGCGTGCGAGCGAAACCCAGTTGCATTCAGTATAGGGGTGACAGGAAACACGTAGAAGAGAAATGTATAGGATTTGTCTTGTCTGAACTCGTCGAGGGATAAACAACAGCTCATATAGCTCGAGTTTGTATAATAAGAGTGATTCTACCTACTATTTTACATACATATGTATGGTCTTTCGTTTAAATGGCAAAATTTCAGATCGATACATAGATTCGATAGAGAAGAGTTATCGTCCAAAGTTCTTGCCCGGAAAACAAAATTATAGTCCGGTCCAGTCGCTTAGGTCTCCTCACGTTACCAATATTCCTTATTACTTACTTATGCGCATAATTCTAATGTGACATGGTCTTTTACGATAATGTTTCTCATAATTTATTGCTAACTAAGGTCGTATATCATAATAACTACGAGCAGAGAATATTATTTATAAAATAAAAAATAATTTTAATTAACTAAGCAAAATGTATCTTTTACCGCTTTGTATACATTTCTAATATTTTTACGTGTTAATAAATATACAAGTAATACAGAAAAGAAAAAGAGTATGATTTACGAGTTATCGTATTATTACAGAATTCGTGTCCCTATTCAGTTTTTCTCTGTTTTATCAACAATGTTTTAATTTTTTTTTTTTGTTTAATTAGTAATTATTATCATTAATTACGATACAATATTATAGGGATTTACACAAGCCAATTTTCATTGCACGCTCGCTTCTCGTGTTAATTTAATTTAGCTACAAAAATTTTGCCGCAGTCCGGGGAAAACTTCGCATTCCTGGTTATTATAATTACACGGCACGCGTAAACACAATCAAATCGAATCGCGATTCAATTCGCTATACTCGGTTCACACGATTCAACGTTAATCTAACATTTCGATCTTTCAAGGAAACTCCGTATTAAAAACTTTCACGGGAATATATTTAAATAGCTCGAGAAACAATGCCCGAACGTATCTTAATTAAGAAAAAGCACACGCATCAGTTCGCTGGTATATACTAGAAAGAAACGTAAAATGCTTTTCGATTTAAATTATACCTCTTCTTTTGATTTATGAATCGAATGTATTTATATTGTATGACCGAAGCAGGAAATCATATATTAATAACAACTACTTCCTTCAAATTTAAGCAATTTTTTAATCACAGTTAGACCGAAAATGACCTGTAAAACTTTATAGAAAAAGATATGCAAAATAGCTCGTTTATAGTGCAGCAAGAACGACGTTGTGAAAGGGTGAAATATACTTTACTTTTCCCGTTTGACATAATAAAACTCTTAAAGTTCTAGCTCATTTTTTGTCACTCTATATGTACATGCATATATCCCTAGATATAATATATATTATTACGTATACTGACATTTCATGATCGATTTCTTATTTATCTTGACTAGACTCGGTGATAAAGTTGCAACCAGTTCCTTGAACTTTGATTAATATTTATACTTGAAACTAGCAGAAATAATCAAATGTAGTAATCACTGGAATATCGTAACATTCAAACCGGTTTTTTCGATAAAGTATTCTGAATAAATTATATCGAACTATGTAACTTTCAAATTAAAAATAAATTCTCGTGAAATTTAATGTACCTATACGCCTAACCATATCGAAGATTCTTCGTGACTATTGTTCTGGCGCGTCCAGTAACCTCTATATTTTCTTAAGAAACGATAGAAATATAGTGATAACGATAAATAAAATAACGATAAAAATAGTAAAAATTCTATCGAGTATCATGGCTGGACTGCGAATTCTTATGCATTTATGTGAAATTTAAACGTACAATAATCCAAAGATTGCACACAATATAGAAGATTGTATAAAATATCAGAGAGTATGGTACCCGTAAGAATTTCTCTACTTAAGTTCTATTTCTTTAGTTGTGTCCATAAAAATATAAATTTGCATAAAAATTCGCAAACTAATCGCAGCAATGTATCGACATAATTGGATCGGTTTCTCGAAGACGAAGACTGGAAGAACTTTGTGAGAGAAAGTGGAGGAGGAACACAAAGGCAGGCGGCGACAGGCGGAGTAAAGCAAATGAGACGGAGAGAATCGGATAGGAACAGATACAGTATAGAATGTGAGAAAACGAGCATGGAAATGACCAAATTGGAGAAGGATAGAATTATCATTGATCAGCAATCGGGTAGCGCAAGAATGTGCAGGAGAATCGGACACGTTTCAAGTAAGATCGATTCGAAATGCGAAAGTCACGGGACGAAAAATTGCTATAAAAAGAATGACACGTCGAGTTGCTACGAGTCGACGAAACGTGTATCCCGAGCAGCGACGCTTCGTTCAGGCGAGGTGATCGTTTCCACGAAATGCATTCAAACACAATGGTCTTTCTTCGAAATTGTTTTGCCAATTATATAGCGTAAACTGGCCTCCTTACGATTGGAGAAAGGGAGCCTTTATGATTCTGCTTACCGTAGATTTTGTGTGATAAAAAGAGAGAAAAGAAGGGCAAAAGTATACTAAGTATTTCTTTCTTGAAGGAATTGATAGGAAGAGAGAAAGAGAGTCTTGTCTGTATATGTATTCCGTTAAGATAAATGCGACACGTGGGAACGAAATATCTGTCACAACTGGATTTCTCGCGCGACGGCGTACTTGTAATATACACGCGCAATGATAAAGAACGATCTATAGCTATGTAACTACCTACCTTCTTCCTTTTACTGTATCTACGTGTGCCAAATTGCAGAAACTGCATCGCTTTAAAGGCGAACCACTTGGATACGTAAACATCGTCAGGGCCGGTAGCTGCGTCACGGCTGTTCTGTATCTTGTGAACTTCTCTCGAGTACTGACACTTGAGATTCGTGATCTTTTTCTCGATTTCGAGGGTGTTGCAGCAAAGGATCTCGGCGAGCTCTTGAATCGCGCGTTTTCGTTTCGTTCGGTCGCGATACCCCCGAGCATTCCAATCCCAGAGAACGCGTCTCTGCTGATACTCGCGCAGTAGCTCGAGAGTTTTGTCGCGAGTCCACTCCATGCCGAGCCGCGTGTCGTTCGTTTCTGGCTCGTTCCACGCGTCGTCGCTAGACATGGAAAATAGAGTGGCCACGGCGATATTACGGCGACGCGCGGGCACTTGTTAGGCCAGGGGCCACCGTTTTCTCCAAAGAATCCTATGTGACTCGTACGTCCAAGTATTTACAAAGTACGGACGGATGTCGATTAAAGTTAAACGATGCGGTCGGCTGACAAGCAAGCGGGTGGGTACCCGCTAATAAATCGTCGACTATGAGTCGACAACGACGCCGCAGCCGCGAATCGAGCACGCGTTTTAATGATTTTTGCGCGAGACCCGCGCGCGTTTGGTCGCCTTCCTTTCTTTATTTCCCTTTGCGGAAACCCGGCGAGAACACGAAGACGGCCGAGTCTGCGCGAACGAGTCAGCCACCGCTGCACGCCGCATGTGCGACTACCAAGCGGTTTCGTTCTTTCCTTTTCTTGCTCCTTCTCTCTTTTTCTTTCCCCCTTTCCCTTTCGCATTTCTTTCTTACGGCCTCGTTGCGTGTATCCTCGAGCGTTCCCTTCCTCTTTGTTTACTAAACGACCTTGCGCCTCGTTTCATCGTTTTTCGTTCTTCTTCAATTCAACCGCGTCGCTTCCACCGCTTTATTTCCTTCACTCCTTCTCTCTCTCTCTCTCTCTCTCTCTTGTTTTCCCTATCTTTTCCATTAATTACGGTAGCCAAGTTTTTTTTATCTACATTGTCTTCTGCTGTGTTTCTTCCTTTTCCTTTGTTTTGATCTTCTCTTCTATCTTCTTTCTCGTTCGTCATTTTACTTCCTTGTCGAACATAAATCTTCATCATTTCTCTTCATTCTCTTCATCATTTCCCTTTCTTCGACTACTCCATTTTCGTTCGTTCTTCGCCTTTATATCGTGCCACTTTCTTTTCCGTTGTCGTCTCCTCTTTCGCATAGCGAAAATTTCTTTTGCTTTCTTTAATTTATCATTTTTAAAACGCTAGTTATAGTTTTTTGCGGGATGAATATCATCAGGCAGAATCATGCTTCGCTTATGTGCGATCATGCATGTAAATTCTTTAGTTTACGCAGAACAATTAGGGCTATATCAAACGTTTACTCTTCCACTATTCACCATCGTTTATCGCTTTAAGTCACATGTCGTGAACGACCTGAATTACGCTACATGTTTTTCAAAAATATTTACAATATACATATACATTCTTAAGTTATAATATTTCATCTCGATTCGTCTTCGGCAATTATACTCAAGTTACGCTATATATACATATCTATCTTATACCTATTTATATTTGTTCACATAATTTAATCCTACGAGCTGCGATTCAATTTCATTTTATCATGTTTCGTTCTATCTTTATCGATTGCAATTCATTCTCGCCTCTTTCACTCGCTTTCACTTAAATTCTGAGCGCAATTGTGTACACGAAAATCCAAGAGGTAAGGTTTAAATATAAAATCTCGGATGAAGAGTTTTGTATATCCGACATGTACGTACAACGATCATATGTTACGTGTGCCGAATGTACAAAACACACGGTATAAGCAAGGAGAATTGCCTGCATACCTGGAAAGCAAAAGATGTGTCTGCCCACCGTCGGTTCAACCGGGTTCCCATCGGCAGCCAAGACGCGAAAATCGTGGCCAGAGATGGATAATAGTATAGGGCAATTGTACGCGTTGGCGTTAATAAGTCGCAATAAATATTTCCTTCCATAATGGACTTGCAAGATAAATCCGTTATTCTGCAAAAGAAGACATAGCCAATGATGACGTCAGTTTTGTGAAACATAATGTACAACGAGAGAAAGTCCTCATTCTGGTGACGTAATCTATATTATACAACAAGTTTTACTAATATATGAATTAACGAATAAAACTAAAACTCGAAATATCTTTTAATTAAAATGTTAGATATATGAGCAATAATTGGCGTTGCTGGAATATTCATTCATTCATTCATAGCAAAATTACAAATATCATTAAAAAAATTTACAATGTTGAGAGAAAGATAGCTTTCGTTTGTTCAACATGTTTTAATAAAACATGATTTTTCATTTGATAAATGAATATAAAAATATCTTAATGTAAAAAGCAATAACACTAGTAAATAATATTTATATAAAAATTGTTCTTATTGTCATATTATTTCGTATCGAGAATTTTGATCTTCGAAAACGGTTTTGTTCCCTGGGCATGTGGATATCTTGGCTACATTTCATGCTGAATTACATATATCTTTCTCTGACTATACCGTAGCGTCTTGTCTAATTAGATAAAACAATACCTGGCCATTTAAGAGAAGTTCACTAGGCGTAGGTGGGTGTAGGTGCAAGTGTCGCGACAGAGGAGTTGGCGGCCTTGATGACAAGAGAAGTATCCTTTCCAAGCTAGGGTCATCTTGTGGTCCTCGAACTGTCAACGACCCGTATACGCCGTCGGCCTGCTGTGAAACTAATAATTCAATGTCATTAATGCTTTTGTTATGCCCATGATTAATGAAAGGGTTCACGTTCTATAAATACATTACAGTAATTTTATTTTATATTTGTGAATAAATTGTGCGATAATTTTTATTCGTAAATTTAACATTATAGAAATAGACAAATAAAATGTATTAATATTAAGGAGATATTCGTTAATTTCGTATCATAGTACTATATAGGACGTAAATACAAGATTGGTTTAGAACTATACAGCAATTTTTTTGATATTCGCAATAATGAAAAATTCAATTTTAGATGACAAGATTGATAACAGCTAATTTGAGGTTCTTTGTTTAAGCAACCTTAAAAGTCGACACGCCTATTCTTTCAATATTTACTATCGATCTTCTTCCTCGATTTTGTTTTGTTCGATTACAACGTAGGTAAATCGAAACGACTGCTGATCTCACTTTAGCTGATGTTTCCTCAAAACTACTATTTTTTCAATAACGATTAAAAGTATCATATTCTTACGAATTTCATATTTTTCACGTGCATTGGTATTTCTGATATTTTAGACAAAATTTCTTATTGGAATGGTATACCTATAACGTGATAATCCAGGGCGCTAATAAGAACGAAATTTGGACGAGTTCATTTCTTGTCTATATTAAATTTAATCTTCTTTGTATACGAAATAAGATTAAAGCGACTGCACTTTTTCTTATTTTAGTTCGGTTTAGTTCATATTAAATTACTTTTATTTAATGCTTTTGACATAATAATGTACACTGCAGATCAAAAGACGCTATAAAAGAAGACACAAATGAATTTATTTTTGTCCATCAGTGTTAAAGCAAAGGAGGCATTAAGCAATCAATGTCATTACGATTGTCTTTTAAAACATTGAGAATATTAAGTAAATAACTCAATGTACCTGAGCCTCCTGCGTGAAAAATTATCTCTTGCTACATTCAATTCTACATTATATTTTATCACCACAAAATTACTGTAATTCACTTAATTATTTAACACATACCAAATTTGAAAAGATAGATGTCAAGAAAATTGATATTTAAGCATTTAATATGCACTACTTTTCTTAAAACAGCAAGCGTAACATGTAACCTGTAACCTTACTTCTACAGTACACGGTTTCAAGATTATTGATCTACTTTAATTTTGCTTGTCCTCGCAGGAGTAGAAGCCGTTCTACAGCGCGGGAAAATTGAAATTGATTTAAACGTTATTAAAGTGATACAGTTAAAAATATTACATAACAATTAATTGAACAATTTAAATAAAATTAATTTTCTTAATCCTTACAATCACTTTATTATACCTGATTTATGAGATTATGCATTTGACTGTTGAAAGATAACGATGATAAAATACCGTTTGATAAATTAATCAATCATAGTGGATTTTAGTTATTTTTGTGGCAAACGTTACTTATTTTAATAAGAACTAGTTTTTAAAAAGAAAAGTATTAAATTTGCAGTCATCTATAGAACATAATATTTTTTCGATTAATCAATCGTTACTTGATTATTTAATATTTTTATTAGCATTTATATATAATCAGTTTGCATATTTCATCGTTTTGAATATGATGTGCTTACCTATGTGTGCATAATAAATGTATGTACCAACATTTTCCGGTTTTAGTTTATATCGAAAACCCCCAAATGGCAAAATAGGACATTGTGTGACCATCGGAACACCATCCATATGAGCCGAATTCCTTTGCCGTATACCATGCCAATGAAAAGATAATTCCTCGGACCCTAATCTGTTGTATAAAATCACTTCTATAGTATCTCCAAGACATACCTGAAAATTGAAAGATGAACTCGTAATTCAAAATATTAAATGCGTTGAAATTATATTGTTAATTAACCAAAAAGTATATCTTAACAATGGACAAATTTGATATATTATAGCTTCGAACTACTTTTAAGGAAGTATAAAATATACCTAATACATAAACTGAAAGATAACAATAAGTTCAAAAATTTTTACCTCTATTTGTGGGCCCGGGCTTTTCCCATTGATTCTTAGAAAGCTATTCAATAATATTACGTTGTCGTGGATTATCGATTCGTTTTTGCTTTTAGTACAATCGTGAATACTGTAAATAATAATAAAAATATAAGAAAAATTAATTAATAGTATATGTATATAATATCAATTAATTCTGCCCATTCATACTTTAAAAAGTTCAGATAAATAGAATTTTAATACATATGTACTTAACATCGGATAATACGTATCGTAAGTAGAACGAAATATTAGAATAATAATATAAAAAATAATAAAAAAATTTAATAACGATTACAATTTTCACACAATTTGAACAACGATTACAAAGTATACCTATGATGTTATTATGTATCTAGCTAGCGTTATTCTCTATAGTACAAGTATCATGTTCGTGACAGTAAGTGGTAGTGTAAGAACCAGTTGGGAATTGAAAAAATAAAAGATGCACTTAGTACCCGTATGAACCGTTAGTTCTTAAATTACATTAGAAATTGTGTATTCGTTCCACAGTGATTCGAATTGACCGAGATTCCGACAGGTTTCTCCTTCAAAGAGGATATTCGCTGATTTAGGTCTATATCGTGCCTGAGCGGCGCTATAGTTTGTTTCCAGCATTGTCCGAGGACAAGTTATACATCCTTCTAGATTAGAATGATTTCATGTACAAAATGTATAGTTTTCTTTTATCTTTTATATAATATTATAGAAAATTTGATTCATTCTACTTGTATTAATTGATTGAGAAACGGTAACGTTATATTATATAGTATATAAAATTGCTCATGTGGAAGAATAATTTCGAAAGGTTGTTGGTAGTTTCAACTTGGATTGAAATAAAAGTTTCGAAAGTATACATATTGATTTTGATGTATTAAATACGTAATAAATTCGTAGGCCTTATCTGACTTTTATCTATCTTACCTGATCGGGGCAGGTGATTCTTCAACGAAGAATTCGTAACGGCATACTTTTTTTGAAAGTGCATTGTCAGCACAAGATCGTAGACATTCGTGAGAATCACCATCTAATTTTTGAAAAAGAAAAACAATCTAGTCAACGTAATCTACAAAAATTTATTAACGAATAATTAATGAAAATTAAATAATAATTCAGATATATAACCGAGTTAATAACAAAAGATTTGAATTTCGTAAAATATTAATTAATTCTATAAAGTATTAATAAAATACTTAATTAAGTATTTGTTAATCGTGTTGTTAAATATTTGCATTCAATATAGATTCTTCAACAGAATGAAAGGCTTCGTTTTAATATTTTGCAATCGCATTTTTGCAAATATATTGATTTTTAAGTAATTTTAATGTAATATATTTGGAAACTAATTCTTTTTATTATATTTTCATAATTTTATTTTATTAAACATAGACGTTTCAAATATAGATAATACATAAATATTTGAAGTTAGATAAGTTATTTTCTCACCCCTTATTTGAGATCTAGATATTCGTAGTAAACTAAAAAAGATGGTGAAAGCTATAAAGTTCTTGAACCACCACATTTTGACCCAGACGAACTGGGTTTCCCCAAAATTTAGTAATTTACGAAAACCGGCATACAATCATCGCGAATCACGAGTCGACGATGACTCGGGAAATAAACACTGACGATGTTACGCGTTTCACGATCATACGGCGACTTAGTTGAGCCTATCTTGGTTGGTGAAAGCAAGGCCTAGGCTACTTCTGGTTATGCAAGATGCATTCGATGTAGATTCGAATATTTTCCGGAAGAAAATATAATACTAACGGGAGGTATATTACTAACAAATTTTGATGGTAACTTAATGAATATATCGTTACCTGTTTTCAAAAGCAGGTAATAAATATTTATTACATATATTTTTTTCTCTGCTTTATATATTCCAATTATGTACATAAACTCATTTTCTAAATACTCATATTCGAAATACTACAATGAAAGTTACATAATGATATGTACAAAATATTTACAAATTAGTCGTAATATTAACAATTGTAGTCTAAAATCTAAAAAAAGTAAAATCTAATCTTGTAAATGATCTTGTAATCTCATCTTGTAAAAATCTAATTTCTTTTAAATATAATATATATTTCGTATTTTACACTATTTATATTTATCTTCTTTGTAAAACTGTTCAATAATGATGTATATTAAAAAATGTAGTGTGATGTATATACACTAACACAGACAAGTTCAAATATTAACTAATTATACAGATAGAGCTAAATTAATTTTGTAACATTCTAAACTGCATAATGGTACACCCGTTTTTGAGCATGAATATTTTTTGGGCTTTTTACACTGATTTACACCACAAAGAGCTCGTATGGGTGGTTCCTTTCTGAAAAAGAAAAATACAACAAAATAATATAATAATTTGATTTTATAAACATTTCAATTAAATTTCTTAAACTATCTATCATTTTGACTTACTCCTCTGTAGGCTGTAATGGAAAATCTTCTCCAGGAGGTAAAGATATTGAACTTCCTTCAAGTGTTAAACGGTATGTAACCAAGGGAACTTGCCTTCTACAAGGTTTTCCTTTACCAATAATTTTAGAAGCCTTAGATTCTTGCTTTTTCAGTAATCTTTCCATTGTCTTTTTCTATGGGAATAAAAGTATAATATTAAATACTATTTATATAGAATCCATTATACTATTTAATAGTAATTATATTTATTTTTGATTGTTATTTCATACTTTATCTTTTTCTCTTTTCTCATCAGCAAGTTGTTTCCTTTTCAAGGATTTAAGAGCAGCTTTCTGTATAGCTTCAGCTGTCATAACCTTTTCTTTGTATCCAGTTGGTAAAGACATAAGTTGTTCAACAGCTGGATTTGGTTCTGTATCAGTCTTTCTTTCAAACATAGCTCTTTGACGTGCTGTCATTAATTTTGGATCCTTTGGTTTAATCTTTTTTAGCTCATCATCCACCTAGAATAAAACATATATTTAATCTATAATAAATAAAACCTATTTATAAAGACATCAATATTATAAACACTAATTACAATTACTTACTTCTTCAAGTTTTCCAGATTCAATTGCATCAAGCCATCGTTCTTCTTCGCTACTAGTGCCACTATCTTTACCTTTACTACTTTTTGGAACCTTTTTCTTTGTTGCAGTCTTTGGTGATAGCACAGTGCTTGCACCTGCGATGCTAAGATTAGATGTTTTTTGTATTTTCTCACGAGGTTTTTCTAAACTACAAAAAATATTAAAATAAATATATCTCCATTATTTATAAAATGACATAATATCTAATCTATTGCTCCTTTTTATTTTACTTACCCTTTTTCATCATCTTTTTTTATTTTAACTCGAAACGTCTTCTTTTTTTCTGTTTCTGTAGCAACATCATTAAAGCCATCATTATCATTGTGAGTAACTTTCCTTTTTTTGTGCTTTTTATGTTTATGCTTTTTATGTCTCTTTTGTGGAGATACTTCACTAGTTTCTAAAAGAAAAACAATATATAAGATAAATATTGAAAGATCATTACAAGTAAACATAAATGCATATAAAAAGTATTAAATTTTTCACGAAGCAGATTCTTGTAAAGCGTCATTGAAATCCTTTAATGATGATATTAAATCTTTAATATACTTAGCCTAAAAATGAATGATGAAAGTTATAAAACGAAAAATATAATAAATATTTCCATCTCAACGTAAACTAAATGTTAATTTTTTAACACATCGAAAGTCGTACCTAAAGTCCTTTCTTCATCCGAACTTACATCTTTCGTTTTACCCATTTTGTTATAAACCTGTACTTCTCAACGTGTCAACAAACAATATGAAACAAAACTGTGGCGCCGTATTTTAGATGTAGTGGTGCCATCTATTTAGTAAAAATTATGCTTCTTATTAGTACTACTGCTTCGCCGAGTCAGATGGTGCCACCATATCTAAAATAGGATACTTTGCACTAATTGCATATAATTAATTATATAAGAAATCAGAATAATATTACACAGAAAGGATTTCTGGAAGGTTAAAGCGTTGATTTAATTCCTGAATAGTTCAAGAATTCGCCTCATAAACCAAGAAATTTCATTTTTTAATTTTATAATAAAGAGATTAGTTCCATCATTTCACTGCTAGGTGGTTATAGTGTTTCTTGGTTAATCGGATGATTTTTTAAACTTGCTTGTAACATAACAGAGAGAAAATTTGTTTTTTGTTATAACATAATTAAGAAACTAGGAAGAACAATTAGATAAAACTAATTTTAATTAATTCCTTACGTTCTAAACTTTCATTTAAGCCCTCAAAAGTTAACAAATTTTGCCTAGCGGAAAAATTCGATTTTTTAATTTGTCACACACTTTACTCCCAAATATCTTAAAATTAAATGATGGGAACGGTATGGTTATTGAAGTTCTTTTTTTTAGATCTACAAGTAGATCGAAAAATATATATGACAATCAATTTTACCAAAACTGATAATCTTGAAATCACATAAAAGAAATGATTACAAGAAGAAATTATTTCCACCGTCACTTTGTCCTAACTTTGTCCTAAGATGTTATAACGGTAAATAAGGCGGATATTTAGTTAATCCTGTTTAGTTGAGCCAGTCTATATACTAAAATAGTATTCATGGTATGATAAAAATAGTAAAATAAATACAATTTATAATAATTAAATATCATTGACCAAAAGATGATTTTAATGTATATATTTATTACATTTATACAATAATATTAATTTTATTAAAAATCCTGATTTTCACATGTATAGCATTCCATTAACATAATGTTAAATATTATTATCTTTTCTATGACTAACATATTTTTATTTATTCACATACAGTTGGCCTACAAAAATCTTTTCAAGTACATCTAATAAAAGTGTAATTTTCATTTAAACAAAATACATATATCGTCATATAATAACATACTTCGATTTGGCACTAATTTCGTAATGAAATTTTGTGGCATTCAATGGTATGTGCGAAGAACTATTCCATAGTTAATGTATCTAGAATGTGTATATATATATAGGAGGATGCACGAATAATTTATTGAAACATGAATATTATTATGCTTAATGTCATATAAACTTAAACCTATAAAAAAGTTATAGTTTAATCTATTTTTCATAAAGTATTATCAAATATAATATCATTTCTAGTCTTTTGTAACAATAATAGTATTTACATGTGCATGTACTTATACTAGGGGTATTTATACATCTAGTAGATAGAATTTAATATTGTTCCTTTTATGATGTTACTATTTAATATTTTACCGTTAATACATTTTGGCAAGTTTGCAAAGTCATCTGTGAAATTGTGTATACATTCTCAATATGTAAATTTAAAAGTATAAGTAAATGTGAACCCTAGACAAAGAGTGCAAATAAGAAAGAATTTTCTTGTTTGAGCGGTATTTAGATGAATTTTTAAATTCTAAGTAAATTGAATTACAGAACTATGTATATGCTTATGTATGTTGAAAATTTTAATAGGTAATCAATTCACCCGGATACAAGACACACACAAAACTTTTTATATATTTTAAATAATAAACGGTGCTGGTTTGTACAATGTGGCTAAATTAAGAATTTCGCTGATTTAATAAGCGGACCATGGCTACCCTATGTATTTTGATGGGACGTACTAGTTTCCTGAAAGAAAAGATAAATAATCAGTACAGTTTTTAATTTATTTTTAAGAATAACTAATTCTATTCATTTTATATATGAGAATATGTAATTTGAAGAAATGTTATAGCTCGTGTCTCTTTTACCTGCCAAAGGAGGCCATTAAATGTGCTCTACTGTGAGGTTGAAAAATTCAAGCAGCAATAATGTTTTGATTAATATAATATATATTGCATTTACCTTAATTTACATGTTACATAATTTTATTAACTATAGAGATTTATAATAAATACGAAATATGAACCACATTCGCTAGCTATAATACCGGTATTTTTCTTACATAAAATTATAGGAACTTAAACTGTTTTTTGTTGTAAAATTTTGTTATATTTATATTATTGTAATATATTAGATATATCGTCTTGTATTCGGGAGAATAAAATGAGATTTCGATTCAAGAATTTAATAATTCAAGAACTAATGAATGATTTTCATATACTTTCCTACAGCAAAATAACTGTAGGTACGAGATAGGAATACATATGGTCCCTTCATTAAATATAGGAGTTTGCACCATGTTAAAAAGAATATGTGATATTAATTTGCAGTATTCATTGAATCATAATACATTTGTTTTTATAAGTGGAAGCGTGTAAGCAAAGTAAAAGCATTAATATGAGAAAAACGTACCACATTTTGGAATGATATATAAAAATTAACACAAAGCTTACGTGCTTATAAAAGTCTTTGTCTTGTTCATAATAAAGGACCAACATTTGTAACTTTAAGGTCGAAGAACCAATTATAATTTGAATTCATTTTTAAATTGCACCAGGCTAATTTATATACTCCATCAAAATTATTTTACTGGCAGTGTTCACTCCGCACCATCCTTTAAGCAGTTTAGTAGAACTTAAGTTGAAAAATGCAAGTACATATAAGCACATCTTTTATTTTATTAAATTATTGACACATAGAATTTTGTTCTGTAAAAAAAATATAAACATGTCGAGTTTATAGCTATGATAATAATAATAATCATCATCATCATCATAATATAATTGTAATAACCATAATAGTAATAATATAATTATATAGTAATAATAATACTTATAACAGGTAACAATGCAATCCTATGTTGTGCAACTTTATTATATAATTTAGTACTCTAAATAACTGCTTAAAAGTTGTTATAGAGTATAAGAGTAAATAATTCCATTGATCACAGAATGGCAACTTCGACTTATTCTTGTTTCACTTCTAACATGAATATTTGGCACATAAACAGTACTCGTATTTATGTTCTTTTAAAAATTTATGATCTGAAAATAAGAAATACGAAAACGTATTCATATCACATTTTCACATATTTCTACATCTTAAGATATAATAAATGTATAAATAAATCTAAGACGAATTTGTCATTCTGTTCTATAAATGATCCCAGATATGTGAAATAATCAGGATGTATAAATATCGATCATAAGAAAGTGTAAGACTGTAAACTTAGTGGTACAACTAATAATCAAGTCTAACCATATTGATCGTTCAATTTTGTACTTGTATATATGTATACATACATATATAAGTGTACATGCGTAGATGTCTATATATGTATGCATGTATATATAAAATTTTGCTTAGTTTCCGTTTTCACACATCTTACTTCGAATTGGCTCGCGTTTTAAGAGCGAGGACTCGAACGACGTTAAGGGTCGCTGGATTAGGAGGGGTAAAAGAGGTAAGGTTGGGTCAGTTGGTGTTTTGTTTGTTGGAGCGAAGGCGAGCCAAGCCTGAACGCTCACCCTCTTCTTCATCTGACGTACAAGGTGGTGCACCACTAACTGCACCGCGCGATGACGTTGCTTGCATTAATTCTTGGTCAGGACCATTTCGATGTTCATATAACAAAATATTTAATGTTTCTTCATAAATTCTGGCCTCTGGAAACTCAACCTATGTATTATAAATTAAATATTTATTGTTTTTTCTACATTGAAGTCTGGCATGTTACTTTACATTACATATCATATTACATATTATATTCATAATCACATAGGATATATACAATTAAATCTGTTACATATACATTTGAGATTACCTTTGTGTGTTTTTTGTCAGTTGTATAGACAATTGAGTGGCAACAAACTTCTGCAATTTTGCGACCATGACCATAAAATGTCCAACAGCAAATTTCACTGGAGCCAATTACATCTTTAATAAATAGTACTCTACGACCAAATCTAAGGGACATTTTGTCGAATAATTCTATGTTTTTTAAGAGATTGTCGTCTGATGTACTGTAAAGACAAGGCTTTTTATATTTATTCATTCTTTGTTTCATTGCATACTGCAATTTCTAGGAAGCAGGTATTATCACCTTGTATATGAATATTTGTTATTGTGCCTATTAACAAGCAACTTTACTACTGGTTTAGTAGTACTGCTAATTAATAATTGTTCTTCCTTTTGAGAAGTAATAAGTGGAATTCTACAAATAGGTTCTACTTCTCTCTCCTTTCGAAGAAGCGCTTGTTCACAAGATTTAGCTAATTCGCTAATGCAATAATATTTTGCTTCTGCAAGTAATTCTGCCATTTCTTTAGTGCTTTCTGGTAATGGAACTGAACCGTCCCTTAAAAAATTCAAGATTGTTCCAAAATGTTTCCCGCACCTGTCTATTAATATCCAGCCTGTAAATTATATTTATAGGTTTTAAGTAAATGAAAGACAATGATTGCATTCCTTTAAAAAAAGGTATTAAATGAGATTTTTATAAATGAAAATATGATTCCATATTAGAAGATTTCAAATATGAATTTTTATTAAGTCGTGGAATTTCAATTGATATTGCAAAAGAATAAAACGTGCAAAGTATAATTCATTATCATATTAAATTTTAACAAAATTGTAAAATGTCACCTTCGGGATCTGTAAGAATTTCCATGCGGCCACTGAACATAGCACGTAACATAGTGTCATGTTTTTGGAGTGTCCCTAAAGTAGTGTAATGTAGAGAACCGCCGATATTGAGCTTAACATATTCCGAAGGATATTTAATTCCTGCTTTGTGATTTCCGGACATAACGGATGATAATGATAATATATCAAATCGCCAAGTATCAACGTTAATAAATAAATTGATGAAGAAATATATCGATTTTTAAATATTAGATGTAAAATATATAACAGAGAAAGAACAAAGCGTTGCGTCTCTTGAGTGTCAACGCATCGATAAACGGTAACCAGCACAAAGATGTTTTATGTGGCATTTATTAGTCTCATCTTATATATTAAAATCTTATTAAATAAAACACGATTCACTACTCTTTCGTGTCTTACGACTCGGCAAAAAATATACCCTATCGTATTCCCATTTTGGCGAGTGACTAGTACGAAGAAACGAAGACTAGTTCTGGATACGCGCAGGCGCAGCTACCTAAGAGTCGATCGTTTGTTTATTTAAGAAAATGGCTGACCCTTTAGCAAAGTATGGAATTTATATTGATGATTTAAGTAAAATTCGTGTATTAGAACCAGAAGTTGCAAATCAGACGAATAAGCTTAAAGAAGAATGTCAAAATTTTGTTTCGAGTGAGTTTTATCGGAATTATCACAATTCATGCAAAGTAATGTGTATACGCGTACACTTTTGACATATACGATTTAAACAAACAAGATTTTTTACAAGGTTTTTCAGTTAACTTACCGCGTTATTTCTTATTTTTTGTACATCCAGCAATTGTTAAGTATACTCTCTGTGCAAAACAAATGCTTGTACTACATGTTTCCCTATAGTAATTACTGCCATCTGTATTGCCGCCTTCGGTTGCTTCTGATCAGTATTTTAAAAGCACCGCTACTATAATGATTTGAAATTTGATGTATATCACTAGCTAATAAATTAAAAAATTATATATACACATAGAAGTTGTTTATTTTTTTATTATTATCATTTATCATATAAATACGTATCTATCACTATATAAACAATTCGTTTTCAAAGCTTATCTTACTGAATATAATTATAGTAACTTATGTTTAAATTTAATAATATATAATACTAAAAATAAATGAATTGTATGTATGATACATATATTTAGAATAATATGTTCTAAATTTTTATATAAAATACATCTTTTGCACCTATAATTGTACCACGAAACAATTTCTAATATGATTTTTTAAATATTTATTTTATACATATGTTCTCTTTTTTGACTCGATACTGTTCTTTATTCCTCAGAAATTACCGAATTTCAAATGAATTCCGATGAATTTATACAAATAATAGATCAGTTGGCAAATGAGGTGGAAAAAGAGAAGATGAAAACTATTGGAACTCGGAATTTACTCCGTTCTGTTGCAAAAGAAAGGGATGCTCAAAAACAACAAATTCAGGTCATTTAAAAATTAAAATAGTTTATTGTATAACAATTATTTATTGAAAATAATCAAGTTTTAAAATAAAATAAACGTTAACTTTATATATGACTATATAAAATTTATGAAGTTGGCGAATGTAAATGTATATTTAATAAGTTTTAATTTATTAAGCAATTTAGAAACAACATTTATATATTAAATTACAGGCACAGATTATTGAAAAATCTATGGAACTTGAGAGACTTCGTATACAATACGATTCCCTAAAAAAGATCGAAATGGAACAGTTAGAAACTATTGAACAATTAACGGTGAATTAAAGAGTTGAATTTGTAATTAGAATTGATACACTTAATTCAATTATGTACATTATGAACGTATGTCTGTACTTTTTTACGTCAAAAGTTGATCAAAATAAGGAGAATAAATAAAAACTATTAAACATAATTAGAGTGACATATATTATGAAACAAGATATTTATACATAAGTTCATGACGAAGTTTGCAGTTAAGACGGTATCGAGGTTTAAACCCTTCTTAATAAGACGGCATCAGATATACACACATATTCTGAAGGTTCCCAACCCCTGAATCAGAAAGGCACATCAGTTCTGAATCATTCTACATACTGTCTCTAATATTCATATACTACTAATCATTTTGATAATGGTATTATTTGTTTTCCGTAAAAATTATGATTGCTTTTTCGTTATAATTGTAAACAATGCTGTTATATAATTACTGCCTATTAATAGCCGCAATTATATGTGAGCAGTTGCAAAAGATGAATAACAATACAAAACTTGAAGCAATCTTAAAGACATCGCAGGTGATCAATTTATATTAATTATTTATCTAACATCTATATTATTTTATCGAATATAAATTTTGTATGTTTTGTGAATAGACAATCGTTGTCCGCATTGTATGTTCACGTTATGGTGAAATAGTGATATAATGAAACCATGGTTGTAAGATAAAAAAAGATTTATGAAGTTGGGTTTCTATTTTAAAGTTTAGTTGTTAAAAATGTTTCTTACTTATGTATTGTAACTACACAGAAAAAGAATTTAATTAGTCATATAAGATGAAAAACGCTTGTAAGCACATAATGTAGATACAATAATTGGCATTAAAATAAAGTATGTATTTCTTAAAAAGATATAAATAATTTAAATATTTTTTTCATCCTCACTTTTTACATATTTCTTATGATAAATTAGTTTGTTTCCGATACATATCTTATTAATTTTTAAAATGTTTGTATGTTTAAATTTAATCTATAATTTTATTGTTTTTTTTAGAAACATTATTTTCATGTTGTCATAAACTTACAGAATGTATGACACTGTCAGATATTTAAAAAATATGTTAAACAGTTTAAGTAGATAGTATTCCATAACATAACTATTATTCTTTTAACAATATTTTTAGTACAAGATCACAAATTAGCAATGCGTATTACGCACTTAGCGTTATTATGCAATACAGTTTACACATTTTAAGACTACTCGCACACCCATCCATTCAACCACTATACCCAGGGATTCAAAAATAAACTTTATTTCGTAAAAATAAGAAATGGTATCACGTTAAATTACAAATATAAATCCTATAGTCTAAATTTATAAATATGTACAATTACATATCTACTATGGATGTTATCTAAAAACTCAAAGAGTATATTCTGTATTTCATGTTAATGGAGCAAATGAGATGATGTATAATTGAATTCTGATCAATAAGGATATAAAATAGTTAAGATACACAAAATATTGAGTCATTAAAAAAATTTTTAACTTGAGAAATTTATTGTTAATCTAATCATTATGATACCTTATATTATTTGTAAAATCTTACAAGGCTTTGACTTAGTAAATGATTTTAGAGTGATTTTATTTATACTTATCATCTACCTTATCATTACCATAGAAAGTACTTATAAAGTGAAATATTTATTATTTTGTTAATTGTACAGAATTATGTTTATATAACTGTCTCATATATTTTGTACATGACATTATCAAATTTTAGACCGTATAGTACACTGTCCAGTAATAACAGATGTAGTGAAACATTTTGAAAATCAATTGTTTTTAATTTAAATGAAAAAGAACACTGTCTATTCGTATCAGATTAAGCACTAAAGCGTCGAAATATTAGCAGTAAAGTATCATCCTCATATGCTCCAATTGATCAGTCTGCCACCAATAGCCAGTACTAATATACTTTACATGATATTTGAAGTAACTGGTATCGATCACCATTGAGTATCTGCTCAAAATTCACAGTTTTATAGAATTACATAATTTTACATAAATTCACATTCACTCATCTGTTTCCAGAGATTGTAACAGTTCATAGCATTTAACACATTTCTCACATAGTTGCTTCGGTCTTAAGACGTTTACAAGAATTCATCGTATCTTCTTGCACAATACAATCATTATTTTCTTCTGTAGGTATAGGTGGCGATAGCGATCTTTTAGCAGTACATACTTCAGCAACAGTGCTATTCGTTGCAGCATCAGTCGACGACTTAAATCGCACTATTACAGCAGTCATATTGTCGCATCCTGTACCATCTCCACAAGTATCAGGTGCTAGACAGTGGTCAAATAACTACAATGAAACATTTTTATTAATAAATAATATACATTTTGAACGATGATAAGAAAAGAAGTGATCAAGTATATTTTGTACCTCTTCACATATTTTTGATAATTTTTCGTAATTTTGTGTCAAACGAGTACGAATAAATTGTACAACATCTTGACTCGACATAAAATTCCAGATACCATCACACGCAAGCACCATAAACTCATCTTTTTCTGGTTCAATTGTGATATGCCTCACATCAGGAAGTGCAGAGATCATTTGCTCTTGTGGTGGTAAGTTTACATTTTGTTTATAAGCATGGTCCCCAAGTGCCCTTGATAAATTAAGGCCACCATTTACTCTACCATCAGCTGTCACTTTGCCACCAGCTTTTACTATACGTTCCATTTCTGGTTCATCTTCAGGTTTGTGATCTAGACTAAGCTCTATAGCCTGACCATCTCTGCATAATACACAACGGGAATCTCCAGCATTTGCTACATATAATTCATTCCCTTTTAAAACTGCAACTACTGCTGTGCATCCACTATCATAACCTGGCTGTATAAATTAATAATTCATGTTTATTTTAACATAATTATATGTATATCATAGCGCAAATAGTGGGATATATTTTATAAAAAAGTCATCATACCTCTTCTGTATCCATCATAAGACTTTCACTATCATCGTCATCGTCCTCATCGATATTAGCATCTCCATCCTCATCTTCGTCTTCGTCTTCATCTTCATCTTCCTCGCTTTCATCTTCGTCAATATCTTCTATATCATCTTCGTCGCTAAAACTGTATAATAGGAGTGTAATGGAAAAAATATATGGATAATTTTATATTATATTATGTTTACCCATTTAAGTTGTTTACCTTTCTGGGACACCATCAAATGTTTCATCATTTTCATCGTCATCATCATCCTCAGAATCTTCATTGTCTTTCTTTAAAAGAGTATGATATAAAGTGATAGGTTGAATTCTTCTTCTACCAGTACTAGTTATACGTTCTTGCTGTCCTGCATCTCCATTCTCTACTGGAGTACATGAACTGCTTGATACATTATCACCCCCACCCTTACTGCTATCAGCATCTTCAATTCGTTTTGATTCTGCACCATTTAATTCTACTTCATTTGCATTTAATTCTTCTGTACATGTAATTTTATCAGGACTTGTAACTTTTTTGTTTACATCTTCAGAGCTATCAGGCATATCTGCACTTTTTGTTGCCTCCACATCTGCTGTTGATCCTACTGGTGCAGAGACATGTGCATTTCCATTACTTGTAGTTGAATCAAGAACTTGTTCAGCTTCATTGTTTCCAGGACATTCAGATTCATTTCTCTTCGTTATATTAGATAAAGTCGACCCACATGGTTGGCTGGAACTACTCACGTCGGTTTCATTTGTATTCCAAGATGACGAAGATGATGAACATCCAGCGCCGGATGATGAAGAGCTTGCTTTTTCTTTACCTCTTCGGCCACGTAAATAAGGGCTCGCAGAACATACTCTTTTACTGCATTTTTCGTTTTTTAGATTTTTTACATTAGGATTCAATTCTGATTGATATTTTGCCATTACTTCTTCCAATGGCATTGTTGCCTCCATACATAGATTATTAACATTTTCTTCTTCATCTATGTGCAATGTAATGTATGAAGACAACTTTATTAAACATATTTTTGTACAAAGAAATAGGTGGAACAAACTAATAATTATGAAATATAATAATTATTGGCTTAACTTATGAAAATGTAATTTATATGAAAATATAGTTTGAATACAAAAAGAAACGCACCAGATTCATTCAACTCATCTTTTTTCTTATCTGAGGTAGATGTCCCTGCAAGTTCTTTAAGGATACTAACTACTTCAGGTTTTTCAAGTGTGGCATCAAAGCCCAGAAAGGCATCAAGTAAAGCTTGCCTAATGTCTCCTTTCTTGTACGCATCAGTTTGTTTAATAAAATCTGGTAAATTACTTGCACAGTATGTTGCTACCTCATGACCACCATGACCATCATATACAGCAAATAATGAAACATTTTCATCAAAATCTATGCAACAGTTATGTGCATCCTATAAAGAAATAATTATATTTTTTATCCAAATGTATATTTTATATATATATCGATTGGAAATTTTTTAAAAAGATTCATGTGAGTTATCATATGTACATATAAAATTAATATTTTAATTAATAAATAAGGTTACTACTAGAAAGTTATTCTAACATGGATAACAAATATTATTCTGGGCACAGTGAGTTTAACAATGATATTATTTATCTATTTCTAAATTCTAAAACAGATGATAGCATTGTACTGTTATTGATATTTATATTAAAAACAATAACAGGTTAATTAGATTAATCTGAAACACGTGAAGCGTTCATAGGCTGTGAAAACTTTCATTTCGGAAGTGGCTTCGAACCATGACAATGAATATTCTTAATTTTGCAACAGTACTGTTTTGTTCACAAGCGAAACGCCGAAGCACTCTTGTTACTATCAACGCAGTATTTGTCGTTCTCGAATCGAATAGACTGAATTTCGCGCTTCGACACATAGATGGATTACGTTTGCGATAGATCAGGATGAATGTCGTAATACTCTGGTGAAACGGTGAACCGGCAAACCGTTCTCTGACCGAAACGAAACTGGGTAACGGTGCACTGGCCGCTCGAGGGTTTTAGCTTACCTCTTGACTAATTCGCCAGCCTTGCATGGAACTCGCGCCGAATGCGACATTCTTGCCTGCTTCGTCGCTCGATACTTTTTTCGTAATCGGTTCTGACAGGTATGCACCCATTTTCGTCTAAACCGGCGATATTTCTGTCGATTTTCTGTCGTCCGTGTAAATATCACAATATTCTGGTGAAATTACTATTCACAAGCGCGGCGCACAGTCGTTAACTAGCCTCCATGACCGGTTTGGGTTTCTGTTTTCACTGCGCTGCTAGCTCCACCTAGTCCGCCACTTTTCTTACATGCGCACTTCATTTTCGCGCCAAACTTTCGACGATTTTTGCTCGTTACAGAATGCTATTCGATCTTCTTTCGTAAAAGTGTATCTTTTTCAACATGATAAAGTATTTTTCCCAGTTTTTTAATATAATGGATTGCGCTTGTATTTAATTTATCATTTATTTCATTTGAAAATAATTCAAAAAGATTAAATATATATGGATTACAAATATAATTTGTTCATTAAATAATGATGAAGGTACATCGTGAAGACGTTACACGATCGGATTTGAACCACGTATGCAGGTATGTGTTTAGCGTTATGTTTCACATGTGTATAATGTGTGTAAGTATAGGTATGTACATTATACACTCCCACATTATAAAGTAAATAAACAGATAAATCTAATAGAACAGAGAAGTACGCGGAATTATTTGTTTTACAGATTTTATATAATTGTATACTTTCAATGTACACTTTTGAGCTTGTATATTGTAACAAAATTAAGGTTAAAGAGTATGTTTTGCACATTCTATCAATTTAAGATTTACATATAGTGGATAATCGTTTTTATCTATGTTTTATCTATTATATTCCTAATAAGATACACGCGTATGCATTGTATATTACTGAAAGTAGCGATTATGTTTAAGTACCTTGCAACTACATATTATGAATGCAAATGATAATGATTCGCATTCGCCGCTATTGCATACGATCTAGAATAACCTCGTTTCCGGATACTCAGATACTTGCTTTCCTCTTTAGTAAATCTGTCACGTTCTCCCCGTTTTGTATACCTGTTCTTCCAAATTTTTAAGTTCATTCTTTTCCGCTAGAGAGCAATGTATGACACAAATAATTTCTTTTAGCTTAAAGAATTTTGGAATGATTGTTTTATAATGTAAGTACTTCACAAGTTGTTCTCAAATCTCTATTAAAAAAAGTCATCGAAATCGCACAAAGATACATAATCTTCTTGTTTTCAGGCTGATTCTATGGTTATCGACACACGTAAAAAGAAAAAGAACGCCTAAAAAGATGGGTGAAGCATCCAATCGAATGCATACGAGTGCGAAGAAACGAGATTAGTGAGTGAATGTAGGGTAAGAAGAAGAGTGGAAGTGCTATATCATGGTTCAAGTTAGATGTACCAAAATCGATATTTATCGCAATTAAAGATCTCTATTATCCTAAAATTCATCGATTCCATCGGTTTAGAATTGAAAATTAGAGTACGGAAAGAAGGAAGATGCGAAAAGATATGAAAGAGAAACGAGATCAGTAAATGAATGAAAAGGATGGAGAGAAGACGTTACGTCATTATTGAAAGTGTCGATGTACCGAAAGCTCTGTCTACTTTAATGATAACACGATGTGTAGCGTACAGATGCCGTACGATCCGGGGAATGGTGCAGCCGGTCGTAGAGGTCGGGGTGGTTAGCGAGGATGGGTTTATGTGTTGCGTGATGGTCGCCGTTTATCGATTCGCAGCGCGCCGGGCCGTGAGGAATGAAGTCGCGGCTACCTTCTATGTTGTGCTGTATATTGTACTCTATATGTATATCTGTTTCACCTAAACGCACCTAGGCAAATAAGGCGCCAGCAGCGAAAGTAGCAGCGCCACGTAATCTCGCGTTACTCGAAATCGTTCTAGTATCTCTGATGTCTGTCACGGCCCTCAAACCATCATTGAGTTCTGATTTCTAATTTCCCTTGGTCGTTGAAAACAACAGGGGAATGTTTAAAATTCATGAAATTTGTAAGAACACGTTCTGATATACCCGTTCAATGCGAAGATCTATACATTTTCTATCTTTTGTAGATGTTAAAGATTCTTAGGATTTTAGGGAATTGAAGATTTTTATAAATTCATAGATTACATCTTCTTGTCCAAATTATGAATTTTTGGTACATCTTTATCTATAACGAATAAAATATGTATATACTTTGCTTTAGACATTAACTTTAATGTTTATGAATGATATTATTATTAATATGAACGATGAATTATATTTTGCTTACAAGAAAACAAAATTATGAGAAAAATGATGTTTGAAAGCGATAGTTACAATTCTTTTCGTACGTGTTGCACAAAGGATGAAAGAGAATGAATAATACGTAATTACAAACATTGTCTATTAATGAAAAAGATCGCGTGCACAGGAAGTCAATTACCTCAGAGTGCAAACGTGATACATTCAATGAATAGTTGCAAAACTGAATGGAACTTACTGGGATATGACGTATTTTAATTTAATCGAAATATTATGCGTAGTTTTGCATAAAACGTACGTTCTTACTTGGAGGATTCGATACAGAAAAGAATTCATTTCATTGTATCCCGCTTTAAATTCATCTGAATTTTATGTATGTATGTAATACATTCTCAACCAAGCGATTCGATTCAAGAGCGCGATTAAAAACACAAGATATAAAAAAAAAAAAAAAATAAAATGGTTATACTTTATTAGAATATTATCATTTACACGACTTATTCTCCTGAACAGCAACACCAGAAAAATATTATTTTTCTACTTTTACTGGTAAAAAATTCTGTATTTTTATAACACACAATCATAATGTTCAGAAATGTTGTTAAAATATAAAGTTATATACGTAGATGAAAATTTTCTAGTTTTCAAGATTATTCTTGGCTGATCTATCGAAACGAACCGTAAATCAATTACTAATTGAATGCACAGATCAAATCTCCTTTTTCCTCGAAGCCACATGCATTTCACGTCCTATTTGATAATAATCACGTATGCTGCGGGGAATCTGGGTCCGCACGTATACATGTACGAACATTGTAGGAATGCATACCAAACCAAGCACTACCGTATCTACATAACAAATGTGGAAACACATGATTGCACTGCACAATCGAAAAAGATCAGTTGATCATTCCGGAAAATATATCTTATACCGTAAAAATAAAGCGCTTTTTGAATGTTCTTTCTCAACGCTCCGAAATTTTTAATTCGTATTTCCTTTTATCGAACGAAATGGATTTATATCAGTAATAAATGTACAATTTGTACTTATATTTTAAGATTCCCCATCACTCATCCTCTCATGATTTATTTATCAAACCGTCGACGCATAGATTCAAATTTGAATATGTAAAGATCGCAGGTGTTGTGTGGTAAGCAATTATTCTACGATTGTGCGCGATGAGTTAATCATATCATCAATGACTCAGAGTAGTCGCTGGAGAATCAGGAATATATATATATGAATATATATATATCGTGAAATTGACCGTATAAATTGTGCATTCACGGGTTAATTTAAAGTTCCACATTCCAATCTACGTGTAACGCGATCAAATGCATTGTACCGTCACGAAAGAATCTATTCTGGTTTCAAGGAGTCAGTAAATAAGAAAAACGATGAACAGAACGAATAAACTAGCGAGAATCAAACGATACAATTAAGCCACATCTTTCAATTTTCTGTGCTCTTACGCTCTCAAACGTAATAAACGTATCACATGAACGACTCGAAATGGGAACTCGTATCAAGTATCTCAATATTTGCTTAGTTTTTGCTATTTTAACATCAGTATAAAACAAAACGAATTACATCTAATTTTAACTTTAGTAAGTTTTTAAATAAATGATTTAATCTATAATTGTATTTCGGTCATTACTTTATATATTTCATCAATATTCGCGTATCTTGCAATTGCAATTTGTCTTTATGCAATTTCATGTTTTTGTGAATATAAGCAAAGAAATAGGGATATACGTAAATAATGATTTATTTCATCCATTAAATATTATAACGAATACTTAGAAATTTCTATGGTTTCGTATATTATATGAATTCTCAGGATACTTCTACATTTTTAGATTCTCATTTAGTTATTAAAAATCGACTAAAACGTCTAGATACGATGGTATATTTATAAAATGGCAAACAGTTTACCGATGTTAGCCGATGAATGCCTGTCGATTAGGTTGCATAGAAGCGTTGATCGCGACAGAAGAAAATGGAAAGCGATGAACACGGAACGCGGACGAACCGACTCGAGAGACTGGACTTCTGTCCAAGTTCGAGTTATAATTAAGTCTGGTCTTTAAATTTTCCGCGCTCCCGCGATTCGTGTACACGAATCGCGGGAAGAGTATAGGGGTAGCTGGATGGCGTCTGGTGCGATGGAGGGGAGGTAAAGTAGGGGAAGAAGTAGCGAGGGTTTACGGTGGAGCAGATAGGTGTCGCGTAACCGTGGAGGGGATGACGGGTGCGTGCGAGCGCACGAGCCCGCCAGTTCTTCGGTGAGGCTCGAAGAGGTCAGGTCGATTCTTGTCACTACTCCGCTCGAGGAAAACGCGACTCGTTTTGACACACGTACACACAGGTGCACAGCACGGTTCTTGTCCTTCGACTTGGTTGGTGTCGGTGCTCTCGGTGAAACGCGGTCGAGACGTGTCAACGTTGTTCTCGTTGCGTCGTCGCATGTTCGTGCTGATCCGTCGTGTGCAAGGGCGAGTCGTTCTCTCGTGATCTTTGGTCGTTGTTGTTGTGGCTGGGCTGTTTCTCCGAGGCCAAATGCGAACAGGTAGAAGATACATTCATCGATGAAAGAAGAACGAGAGCAGAGGTTATGACGACTGTCATCGAGTGGATTATCGCCACTGCCGTTACAGTTTTGGGGAGATAAGCAACCACTGTGTGTGCGTCCGCGGCCTAGTGACCTGACCTTGAGTCGGCCCGACCAGGTGTGTATGTTAAATGCTCATATGTATATACGTATAGTCATGTAAGTGTAGATTCGCGAAGAAAACGACGAGCGTCGTTCGGAGCCAGCTGTGCATCGCTGCTTCTCTCCGTTTCCCTGATGCGTTGGCGTGTGCAACCTCGAGAGACGCGAATAGAGATAGAAAAGAGAGACACAATTCGGGATATAGTTCGCACTATTACCGCAACACACACACTCGACCGCTTAACGTCGTATACACGTCGCGTCGTACACACGTCGTGTACAACTCCGGTTGCTTTGTTTGGATAAGAGGATTCTGGGCTGAGTGTTTGCCGGTTTGCATCGTTTCCCTCGATGTTTCTCTTGTGTACATGTCTCGCAATCGGGTATACCGTTGTCCTTCGATGTGACAGCTTTCGAGGCATGTATCGTGTTACGTAGGGACACGCCAGGCCTAAATCGTTTTTCTTGCCGACATTTTGCAGCTAATTCCTACGAGGTCGCAAAAACGATGATTGCGTATCGTTCGTAGATGCCTTCGATGGTTCTACGTGTCTGTCTTGTTTACGTCGCCTTTTTTTGTTCCTCGCCGTTTCTTGACGGTAAACGTGATTGATCGCTGTTGGTGTTGCTTTTTGATTCGATGGTAAAATAAAAGTTCGCAGTTTTTTAATCTGAGTCATTTCTTAGTTAAAATCTCCTTTGGGTAGAGAATAGAAAATTTTGTAGGTTAATGTTAGTTAGGTGGATTTTAAGGTTAGCAAATCAGTTAAGCAAGGATAATATATACAAGTGCAAGAACGTAATTAAAAATATGATTTCTAAGAAAATAAATCGAATCGTCCTTATCAGTTAATAGGTCAATTAAAGTTCTTTTAACAGGATATTCTACTATTTCTTAACATATTATATACAAAATTCTATTTTGTAACTCCTATAATTAACCAAGTTAATTTTCTTGATATTTGGAACGATAGTTGGAATGTATTTTTTAGAACGATGAGCATGTTCAGAGTGATTTATCGTTAGAGACGTACGATTTAATTGACGAAATCGAAAATCTCATCTCACCGAAGGAAATGTGCGTAACGAACCCTAAACCGGTATCCTAGATCAAAGATATGTTTTCGTCATGGACGAATCACGGTCGATTAACGTTTCTCACGCATAGTGTGCTAATGTATTTGAGATATGTCAGTTCGTGCCTGTTGCTATTGGTCCTTTGCTTGGAAATAAGAATTTTTTACAAATAAATATTTTCTACTGTTATGTGTTTATGGTACATCTATGGTAACTGAGAAGTTAAAATAGAACGAATAACGTAAGCGAGGGAAGTGAAGATTTTTAACAAAATATACATTGTATTTGCTAATTTTGGTACTTACGTCGTTTGTTACTGCGATGTAACTATATCCTTTTAAAAGGAAACTTTTACTTCGCTCACTTTTCGTCATTGTTGAGAGGAATAAAAATTTTTATAAAATAAACCAGTCAATAATAGTAAAATATGGAAATGTTTATTTTCTTTTATATACAGTGGCAAGTTTAATTTAGATTCCAGGATAGGTTCGAATGTATCACAGCGAGACCGAAGTGAGTCGGTTTAAAAAGCAATCTATACTACTGCGATTCTGCCCTTCGTAAAAGATGTTCTCAAAGAATGCAATATCCGGTACATGCTACAAACTTATGTCAATCCAGAGTTCTAGTAGGAAAGGATATCTTCAAACTTATGTCTCGTGTGTGAGTTCTCAAATATAGAATAAATATTTTGTCGAAGTATCAGGATAAATTGGACGCGCAATATACCAAGCTCTGTGGTTTGTTTTATTATACGTATCGAAGCGAGGTATCAAGTTAATTTCAGAAAAATTATTTCGTTCCGTGATAAATTATATAGAATGATCGACGAGACAATATAAAATTTGTCTTAGCCGAAGGAGCTTCCCGCAATTGTATCGAGTTTTAATTAATTAATTAAAGTTTCAATTAATAGAAACGCGTAGAGAAATTTATTTCTAGAGAAGTTTTTCTATAGAAAATTCTCCTGCATTCTGTATCTTATATTTACATTTCGCGCAATTCGATTTTAATCTTGCGATTATTTTAGATTATTTTATAGAGAGTTTAGGCACAAACTATCGCGGTTCTCTGGTAACTACATGATTTCCATTCACCATGTTGAATAAAATGTTATTTTATTCGAGATTGTCGGCTCAATGGAAAAAGGCGTGGGTAGAAAAACAAACGTTGAAATTCACTTTGTTACCACGTCGGTTGTAATTAGAACGCAAGCCGTCGACTTTTCTTCTAGTTCCTTTGTTTTCAACCCGTACGTAAGAAACCTGAGCAAAGTCGTTGAACTCGAAAAGCTGATGAGCTCGAGAAAGCGCAAGAAAATTCCTCGTCGTGCACGATTTCTTAAAAGTTTCCGGTCTCTGGTATTCTTAGGGCTCGTTGTTGTTCCGTTACGCTATAGAAATTCGCAAGAAAGGTTAACCGATGTTGGTTAACGACGAAGACCATCGTTCTTTGGAGCTACGCCAAAAATTTTATACGTTTCGTTTCTTCCAAAACTTGTTGAATCCAACCGTTCGACGTAATTATCTAGAATTGAATTAAACGACCACAGCTTTATCTAAATATGTAAATAACGATATCAATACAGTCTATCGGAAAGTTCCTTTTTCTTTACGTATCGCTATATTACTTTCGGTCAATCCGAGTTCCAAGAAAAATGCATTTTACGCGAAAAGGATTCGCGAAGGATGCGTCTGTTTTTCAAGCGCGAAAACACGACTGTTTGTTGTTGCGACTAATATCGCACGGATCGTGTTCCTGTGTTTCACACGGGCATCAACAAGGTAGAATATGATTAGCGTACGTCGTTAAATCGACGAAAATCGGAGGTAGCGTTGTAAGAAAGGTAATTTCAAACCTGTGACTATCGCGCGTTCGCGAATCGCGGTTTTTTTCACGGTTTTTTCACGCTTTTTTCACATTACAATTGCACGTAATCGGATTATCGATCCGATTACCAGACCGAGAACTGTAATTAGCATTACGTTCACATTTTATATACATGTTCGTACATTAAGCGGTAAATTTTACTTATCGCGATGCTACACCGCGTTTCGTGTAAACTTCGCATGTACCCTCGCCACCATAATTAGAGCATGATAGCATTGATAGCAAGGGTTTCGCGTAATTAATTTTCTACCGGTTTTCATTAGTTCTTTCCTCGTCGGATCCGTAAAATTTTAACCTTCTCTCAAATAGGCGTGTACATCGATTCTATATATTAATCTCTGTCGTTCTTTTCCAATGATTCCTTTGTACATTTACTTGTACTTCTGCTTTTCGTATTGCTTTCGGCAGATAATAAAAATAACGCGATAAATCCTAACTTATTCGCATGGACAACGAAAGAGAAACATAGGTTTGCGATACCAGAAATACGTACCATTAGCTCGTTCGCAAGAGAGCGTAAGTGAAAGAGGTCTGTCTATGGTCAGACACGCGTTGCTTTCGTCACAAATATCGTAGAAACAAATTTATTACGCTCATTTCCCAATATTTCCATGGCACTGTTAACGCGTGACAAATTTTTCACGTCCAGATGAAGTACTGGCAAAACTTATCCGAAATTGATCGAAATTATAATCCTCGGGGTCGTTTCTTTTCTTTTTCTTAAAGTTCGTGTTGCATGTTGTGTGCTCGTGCGATGTAAAACTCGTAATTGTGCAGGCAATTGACGCCAGAAACTTCGCCAGATTATACCTTTGACCCATACCTGTGTTATTTTTATTTTTTCTTTTTTTTTTTACTTTTCGTTGACGAGATCGCGAGGTCTTCACGCGCGGCACAATCTTTCTCCAACCGGGCAAGTTTATCGAGTAACCACAGGTGGTAATTTAGAGCGACAAGAGGTCGACAAACAGTAACGTCCAACGAATAGAAAAAATATGAACGCGTTCCTTCGACCAGCGAGGCTGAGCAAGGTGCAGGTTGTTCGGCCAGTTGCCTACATAAATGTTTTGTTTACCTGTCTTACTCGGTCAATATTGTCTTTCCCTCGTTCCTTGTGTCTTGCTCATATACACGGAACACGAGCATCGAATAGAAAGATTAGGAAACGAATCTACGATCGAAGTGGCTTTTCACCTCTTTTCTATCTTCTTCCTATTTCTATCCCTCCCCTCTTCAATTAAAAATATTGGATTAGTCAAAATTTTTCGAAATTTCAATTATCCATTTAATCAGATGGTACTGTAGTATCGTGGACAAAAGGCCTAAGAGATATCGGGTGAACCATGAACAGTGTCGCGAGAAAGCAGAGGTGCTGACAGGCTCATTAACGTGTCGTTGGTCCTTCGATCGAATAATTTCGTGGAAAGGCCCTGCATGACCCTGGCCACGAGCGGTTGCGGAGCACGTGCGTGGTGCAGCTAAGACAAAAGTCAAAGGGATGCTAAGGGACATAGACGAATTAACAGTCAGTGTCAGAGGAGAAGCCAGAGAGTGTGAATCGAGAATTCAGGGAGAGAGTGTTGCTAGCGTTGTCGAGAGAGTGTGGTCCGCGTGAGAGAGAGAGAGAGAGAGAGAGAGAGAGAGCGCGTTGGATTCGTGGTGACGAGAGTTGCAAATTAACTATCTAGTTATCTTAATTATAGCACGTTGTTGTATTTAGTTCACGTTAAGCAACCATCGTTGCCTGTTTAATCAACATCTGTACAACCATTTATTATTAATAAATTAATTGTAATGTAAGATCCTACAGTACAGTTGTAAACAATAAGAAAAGCAAGGTATTAAGTGTACAGCTCACAGACAAATAATATTTATCATCGTTCCCATTTCAAACACAAGATTGGTGAGATCGCCAACGTTTCAAGACGATTATCATATTCAAATTCATATTGCCTTCCAGTATTATTGCGCGATTCGTAGCACTAAAATCTTGTTCGCTTATCCCGAGGGAAGGTGGACTTTGAGACAGTCGTTGATATTTAACGAAAATATATTTTGAACGTTATCGGTCTCAGGTATTAGCCTTTCGATGTTTCGTGACGTATTTCGTAATACATATGCATGCATTATTTATATATGCAAGTTTCTTACGCAGCGTATACATACAACTCGCGGAATTCTGTCGAGCCAAAGTTTTTAACCGAACTCGCCCGGTTATCGTGCCAGAGATTCAAATCTAAACACGGTGGTTTTAAAAGGATCATTTTAAAGACTGTTACAGTTCACGGTGATTTTACGCTTTTCTTTTTCTTCCTTCGCGGAGTTTGTTTCTTTGAAATTAATTTAAAAGTTGATTATGGTCACGCATGTTTTCGTTTGACCGCGGAACGTTTCACAAGTGTTTCGCGGATCGTTTGTTCACGCTATATTCGTTGGTATTTCAATGTTAATGGTTGAATATTCATAGCATTCGTGAATTATGTTTATCATTGTTATTAAATGACTCAATTATCTTTGAGTTATGGTTGAACGGATTAAAACATCAGGATATCCTCCCTGTGAAGCGTGTCATTGCGATAAGCAATTTCGCGAACTGTTTAGCTTACTCTCCTTTAAATCATCCCATATAAATTAGACTAATTACTGATAATGGCTGCTTTATGACCGATAAATGTTTTGCGCGGAGAATAATGAAAAACTAGCCAATCATCGACGAACTAATAAATTGAAAACCATTCTAGAATCATGGTATCGTGTATCTTTTATAAATAAAACTATAAACTTTACTGTCTTTTGCGAACATTATCCTGTATGTTAATTATAACGCGTATATTCCAGTTACACATAGATTTGGTTTTCTATTTCAAGCTCCAATTTAATACCGTAAAAGCACATTATCGATGTTCATAACTATCGAGATATGTATAATTTTATGTGCTAGACTAGATTAGCTGCGTAGTAGCGATACATGTATGCGAAATATCAGTGTCTGGAAGTATGTGTATGCGCAGCGTGTCGAAAACAAAGGAATGTAAACTGTTCGTTCAGTCGGTTAACAGCGTGATATGAAAGAAGGCGAGACAAAGAAAGTGCTGAGACGCGTGCAAGCGTGTATCGATGAATATCTTTGAAATCGTTTATCAAATAAATATATAACTATTCTAATATAGATTCTAAGTGTAAATTTAGTATTTCTATAGCATTATTTCGGCTATTAAGATCCAAAATTCTTAACAATAACTTTACAAGTTTGCAGGAGAAACAAGATGTATTTGAATAATGCTAATAATACGATTGAATATCAAACTTGTACGCTATATATCGTATCGCATCCAACGATGGAAACTGCGAGAGCTTGAAAAGTGCTTCTCGATTCGGAGATTGAAACGAACAACCGGCAACGATGTTGAAGATCGAAGTTGAAAGATAACTGGTTTGGTCGAGCCGCTATCAAAGAGGAAAAGTATTTTTAATTAATACAGCAAACATCGATACTCTTTTCAGGGCAAACGTAGCGATAATTCCATGCGTACTTTTCCTCTCGAAACTTTTTAGTAGTTGCTATTGCCAAGTTTGATAACTCGGCTATACTGTTACGCCTCGCAGTTCGATTCTCACGCAAACGTGCCAAGCTTCAACACGTGGTTTACCTGGAACTAAACTGAGTTGACCGTATTACTTTATGTCTCGTCTCTTTCAAACGAAATCTCTACATTCGTTTATATCTTCGTATATGTAGCTTTCTATCGTTATATGAGTTTCCAGTTAAACCTGCAATTACAATTATATATTTATATTATATTATATTATATTATGTTATATTTTAGCGAAATATCGATTTTCTATGTACCAGTTTCCCGTTCGTTATTCCGAAACGATCGCTTACGATCGCTGATTTTAATTTGTACTTTCCATTCTTACAATTAGACGAATAACATTCTGTTAAATCTAACGCTATGCTTTTGTACCGCGCGACGTTGTTGTATCATGCTTGAATTTCATATTTCATTGTACGTCTAATTTGCATATTTAATTATATACAATATTACATTCGTTTGTACGTGTAATGTTTAAGTGGTTTAATGGCGTATACATATTAAGTATAATTCATTGTTTCTACTAAATCTATGCTTCCACGGATTATGTAAAATTCGACGATAAACGAAATATTGTCATAAACTGTGAGGTATGATATTGCAGGAGAACAATACAGAATAATTTAACTTGATTCTCTTACTAAAACTGAGAATGTAAGTTTAACAGATATTTATTCGAGATTTATAAAGCCAGATAATGTACAAACTTCTGATTATTTCTTCGTGTTAATTGAATTTTAATATATCACGACAACGTGTATTATTTAAAATTCGAAGGTTTCACAAGAAAACCACGTGGCGACGCTTTGGATGTTTTAAGACATACGTTTTCTCTCTGATTTAATGTGTTAAAATCGGCAAATATGAATAACCAGTAGATGGATGCAATGGGTGCAAACCGCTAAACCGCGAAACAACGAAAACGAAAGCCTGTTATATCCGTCTATCCGAAATACAGGGAAATTATCGTACAAAAGTGGTAAAATTGTCAACTTGTCAAAGGTACGATTAAATTAACAAAACGGTCGAGCTCAATTAGTATTAAAATTGTACGTATACGTCGTCGTTTCGTTCTCGCGTTGTCTCGATAAAATAACTATGTAATAATTCTTCGTGGAATTTGTTTTTATAAATTATCGTAAGATTTATTACTCGTGTTTATTATTCGTCAACGGAAAATCTATACGCGAAGAGTATCCCGTCTGATAAATATAGCGAGCGAAATGTAATTTTAAAAACAAATTGTAACTTCAACAAGTATCTGGGAATATTCAAACTTCGTAAGATGTTTCTTTGAAGGCTGGCTCGCGAAGTTGCTCGATACGTGTCGCGACACTTTAGAAGTAACTTTGTTGCAATCGAGGATCGAAACTCGTCCTCGTGATCCACGTTATACGATTATCTATGTCTTTTTGTCTTTGAACGTGCCCAGTGATGGGGGATATATTTCTCGGTTAAAGAGGCCGTGCCTGAAGAATTTTAAATTGGATACCAGCGGCTTTTAATCGATCGATACTCGAAGCTATAGTATTTTTTTTCAAGAGTAGTAAAATTACTCGAGTTGTATAGAAAATCTGAATGAAACGATCGTTTTAACCTTTCATCCTTTGTATATCGATTTTCCGTAGCAAATTAAAATCGTTCGCGATCAATTGAAAGAATCGTAGTGTTTATCGTTGCCAGATTTACTTTTTCGTTTAACGTTTCAACTCTGTGATCGAGAGCTATATACAGAGGTGTATACCGCAGTATAACAGGGTGTTTTAACGCGACGAACGATTTTTTAAGCATTTGCTTGAAATACCGTGTAACAGAAAGCGTCGCGAGCAAAAAATTTATCAGAATTTGATTATGGCCATTTGTCGTACACTCGATACCGATAAATTCTGTTTCGAAACTTCCTTTTGTCACGTAATCCCGAGCAGTTGAAAAATCGTGCGTCCCATTAGACGACTTTCTGTATTAAATACGTGTCGTAATCAATAAACCACGGATTTGTGTGTTTTTACAGGAAATTTCAGAGCGCGAAATTGCACAGAAAAATATATCGAATATAATGATTTTATTTTTTCGATTGTATCCTTAAAAATCTAAATTTGCAGATGAATTCGCAGTTTGATAATCAGCGCGTTACGCGGAATTTCAATAAATTAGCAATTTGAGCATTTGCTTGAAATGCCGTGTAACAGAAAGCGTCGCGAGCAAAAATTTATCAGAATTTGATTATGGCCATTTGTCGTACACTCGATACCGATAAATTCTGTTTCGAAACTTCTTTTTGTCACGCAATCCCGAACAGTTGAAAAATCGCGCGTCCCATTAGACGACTTTCTGTATTAAATGCGTGTCGTAATCAGTGGACCACGGATTTGTGTGTTTTTACAGGAAATTTCAGAGCGCGAAATTGCACAGAAAAATATATCGAATATAATGATTTTACTTTTTCGATTGTATCCTTAAAAATCTAAATTTGCAGATGAATTCGCAGTTTGATAATCAGCGCGTTACGCGGAATCTCAATAAGTTAGCAATCTTTCGGTATAATATGATTATGTGATAGCGTATTACCTCAAACGAATGGAATATTTTCCCTTGGTACTACGTTTTCGTCCGCTGAAAACTAACGAAGGTACTTGAAGCGTGTCCTTTGAAATGTACTTTGCCTACTCGTAGAATTTAGAACGTAGGTACATACGTGTAGATGATCGCGAGGCAAGAAGCTGCTCCATGAATTTCTGTATTCCAGCCAGTACGGCCAGGTTGACAGCGTAGAAAAACGATCCCCTAACCAGGTGACAAAGTGTGCTGACGTTGCCAGCGGGAATACCCGCGGCTACTAGTTGCAGTGCCAGTACCTTTGGCTAGCACGCTGCTTGGAACGAAATAGCCGTGGAGATGGCGAACTCGGGCCGCGTACTTTCGAAGGGTCATTAAAACTGTCTCTTGGATGCCTCTTGGGCTCTACTTCACGGCTAAAGTCTACTCGAGTACCACCTATCTCGTCAGATGAAAAGCCTTCGATTTATTTCGCGTACCGTTCGATATCGTTTCGTGTCGTCGTGTTTCTCAAACGTATCGTTCGTTTTTTCAGCTTCGATCGCGATTTCCATTATCGGTTGGTTTATCGGGCCAATCGGCTTTCTTTGTCGACTTGTTTAATCCCTGAACGTGCTCTTCCACCCAACCGATTAAAGATGCGCGATTTTTTCTTCGGCAGAATCGTTTCCCGGCTATCCTTTGTGATTTTAACGCTGTATTTCACGTTTTTCATGGATACAACGAGTTGTATAGCGTAAGCTAAAACCAGAGAAAGCGAGTGGAATAAACGCGAATACGTGACTGTTTATTAGTACAAGAAATGTGTTAAAAATGATCGGTTAGCTGTGCTTGTGTGTCACACGGGCGCGAGTGTTAACGGGTTAAGTAATTGGACCATCGAAAATAGCACGAGGTTTCAATGTTCTTTTTCAATCGTGCCATTCGTCAAAATCGACAGGAAAATCGTTCGAATAGAGATCCGTTGATTTCACCGGCTTTGTAAGTTGACATAGAATAAAACCGATCGATGTTTTCTGCAATGTGGTATGATTTCGAATATGATCCGACCCAGTTGATTAACGAGGCAATTTAAAGGAGAGCGTTCTAACTTTCTATGTCGGAATTGTAGAGTCCATAAAAGGTATAGAGTAATTGTAAAATGAACCTTTTACGATTGCGGCCAATTAGCGAGAGGCAAATTAAAGGAGAGCAACCCAACATACTACGTCGGATCGTCATAGAGCAATGGCTGTATCTGTCCCTTATTTACTTAGATATATTTATGCATTGGAAGCATTTCGTCGGTAGAAATTAATTTTAAGTAATTCAATTACCTACCTTTAAATACGCTCATTCATCGTCCAACTACTTACTCTGCTTCTTCAGAGAACATGTTAGGATACAAGTTACGTACCGAAGCTGAAACTTAGTTTTTTTTTTGAATCAGGACGAGAGGTTTTCGTTTCGTACGAAGAATGCATAGTCGTTATGAACTTGTTGCATTACGAACTCGTTACATTTTGTCACGACTTGCGCGTCTCTTATTTCTTTCAGCGTTCAAGCTCTCGTTATTAGCCGCATTGGACGCATTACGTTACATACAGTTAATTTTCGCAAATTTAATTCTGCCTCGCCGCGATGAGCAAAGCCTGACGTTCGCATTCACCCAGCTCTTTAAAATGCTACATTCTTATAGATTTTTATAGCGTTCTCTTTCACGCAAATCCTCTGCAATTTTTCCCTTCTATATCCATGCTACTTTCTTCTTACTAGCTGAATAACTTTATTTTATCGCGAGTGCACCATTACCGAAGATAATTAATAACCGAGAATTAAAATGGGTTAAGTATCGCGAAGGGCTGTTTTTACCATAGCGAACGTTTCGTGTTTGACGTATTAATTTAATAGTTATTTTTCAAACAAAAGCAGCGATGAGTTTGAAATATCAATTTCCAATTTATTCGATAACGCTTTTGTAAAATAACGCCCCGATAAATGTAGACTTTATTCTCTATTAATATTCATATCGCAAGAATAAGTCGATTTCGTTTGATCGACGAAATTGTACGAAACTTCGAACTTCGTTTATAGCACGTTGCATCAATTATATGTATACAGATTGTTTCACGTTCACTTGGTTAAATATATTAATAAATTAGCCCTGAGACGGTAGAAGATAGAGAAGAATCTCATGGAACGGAATTAAACGGCCCGACGAACGATGTACGACGTATAAAAAGATTTGCAATCCAATTTGAAAAAATGGAGATAATTTTGAAATATTCGAAATGCTGCCAGTTTCGCATTTATATTGGGTTGGCGACTAAGTGATTGCGGATTTTGTCATTAGATGATATTGACAAAATCCGCAATCAATTAGTTGCCAACCCAGTATAGGTGCACGTTACAAAACTGGCAGCGTTTCGGATATTTCAAAATTATCTCCATTTTTTCAACAATTTTAACAACTTCAACAGATGATAATTTCAATTCCATTAGATGGTATTGACAAAATCCACGATCACTTAGTCGCCAACCCAATAGATCTTACGTCGTTCGAAACCGTTTAATCGTGCCTAATGAAATTGTTCTTTATTTTCTATCGTTTCAGAGCTGTAGCTTATCCTAATTACGCGAGACATCCTGTTCAAAATTTGCTAATGTCGTCTGAATGGTTAATCACGTACGAAAATTCTTGGCGTACGTCCTATCGCAGATCTTCCCTTCGCAAACTCCTACGAAGTAGTCAGAGAGATTTTCCAGATTAGCAATCGGTCCTTGATAAACAATCCGAGATATCTGGAAATCCTGGAAATTCGAGCTCAGGAAAGTACACAATAGGGAGCTTATAAGCTCGGAATGGCTTCTATAACGTGCTTTTATGATTTCTCTGCGGTATTCCTTATTTCACAGTGTACGTACGTACGGTGGTGTTCGATTTAAGTATCTTTTTAACTATCCAAAATGTAAGAGAATTTTTCGTACGAAAGTTACTCGATTTTTCCAGAGAACAAATTTAATAGGATATTTGTTATTCATCCAGACCTCTCGATAATCTGAATTCATCGAGAATTTTGAAAAATATACACGTGGATATTTCGTGGTAAATTTATCCTGATACCAAAACATCGTTGAACGGGTTGCGTAGTCGCGTTAATTAAACAGCTCGTAATAAACCTACTTGAGATATGACATTATATCGTGTATTTAATATTCACACGAAAGAAAGTTAATACAACACATAGATTATTGTGTAATTATTACGCTGTCATTCACGCCACGTTATCGGTACTCTGCGCTACCCTTATCTTCGTAAATTGGTATAATTATTCTTATTGATACTCGATAATACCGGTATTGTTTATACTTTTGCAATTGTATCTAGGCAACGTGAAAGGCGCATGTGTACGTAGATACGTGTTAGAAATTAATACGAATATAAGAAATTACAGTGGGTACAAAAAAATATTACAGAGATCACTGTATTTATCTTATCAATTTGCACAATAATTAATGAAGAAGAAAAAGAATGATTCTTAAGGTAGTATTCGAAACAATGTCGATTGTCTATGAGATTTTTTCAAGGCCAAAGGACCATTCTTCGGAGTGAATGACATTCAGGTCAACCGGTTGCACCGTAAAACCTTCGACTTTCAGTGAAAAGCCCTCTGAGAACACCACGATGCGGCAGACTTTGGCGCAGTTTCGCGGTTAACGCGAATTTTCTTCGGACCGATGTTCCTGACGCGTCGCGGAAATTTTTCTTGCAATTTCGTTATGCAAGGGACCAAGGATTCGTATCACGTCCTGTCCCTCCTCGTAGCCCAATATATTTCTTCCTTCTACTTCAACTTTAACGGAACGGTTTTTATCAGCGAAAAACTAGCTGTTCCGTGTAGATTTCTAGGACGGCGAAACAATGCGAGTGAAATACAGCGGCGTTTCATTCCCTCCGTTGTCTCAACAGTAGTTCCGCTTGATGTGTATTTTTCTAGGATTCTGATCATTCGATCGTCTCGACGGTAGACGAAAGACACGGTTCATCGTTCGAATCTGTTTTCACGTCGATGGTTTGTGACAAGAGTAAAAGTAGGTAGCAGAGGATGATGATTTCTGTATCGTTAGTAGTTTTGTTAACCAATTCCTGATTTTGTGGTTGAGTTTCTTTGAATCTGCGAAAAGTAATCAAAGAAAGAGAGAGAGAGAGAGTTTGTTAAGTTTTGGATCTTAACCTTTTTTCTCGGTGAACAGACAATGTGAATTTGTAATTCTTCGGGTTTCAAACGTGTTATTAATACGTTGTACTTTGTTCCAGTTTACTTTTTTTTAGAATAGACCCAAAGCGCGACATCATAATAATACGACTGAAATTCAAAGAATCGGAAATATATTTACCGAGTTGTTATCTAGAAATATTTAATTCGCACTGATTTATTATTTGATAAAAGTGCTCGTCTCAGTTTCCTAGCTAAAGGTAGATAAGATTTTTCATAATATTCGTAAAAATTACACCGTTCTTTATATGGTAATCTCTCAGTCGAGTAGTACAATGTTTGATCGTTCGCAAACGTGGTAGGAGCAGTTTGGTGCTGAAACAGAGAAGCAGGTGCCACGGCACTTGGCGTTCAAAGCTTTCTACGATAAATACCTTATCGAGTGTGCTCGTTATGTAACACCGGCAAACACTTTGATGCGTAATAGTCCTTGACAAGATTCGAGCAAAGCAATTTATCGAAAACAAAGAATAGATTTCGATAAGGAATAATTGAAGAATAAAGTGGAAAAATATTGTTTCGCCAGCTAGCCGTTATACTTTCTCCGTATATTTCACTGAAATATCGGCAATCGGTTTCGAGAGTGCGTAGATCGAACAGTGTTCAATTATTACGTTCCAATATTGGTGTTTCGAATACAATTCTATTTGTAGCTACGCGTTTGACCGTTGTCACGATTACTTCCTGAATTTTGATTGCATGATCGTGTTCGAGCGACCACAAGATCTCTCTGTGTGAAAGAGATGCAAACCTGGATCGATAACGCGACGGAAAGTGTCGATTATGGGCAGTGTACAACGTAATGTCGATCTCTGATAAAAGAACGAAGCATGGAACTGACGAAAGACTAACCTTTCTAACTCAATTACCACGTCGATGTACGGGCGAGTTGTTTTCTTCTCCACGAAAAACATTTTTGATTATAGCGGATGAACTTAAGCGTTGACCATAAGCTTCCACGACGTCCGAATTTTTCACAACGGGTCTAAAGCTTATACTCTGAAGCTTCCTCCTTTTATCGTTATCAAATCATCTTCGACTAATAGATAGAAAATAATCGTTTACACGATGTAACGATGGATCGAGAATGATTGTCATCTTTTTTTTTTTGTCTCGATGAAAGGAGGAAGTTTGGAGCGCGTTGTTGCGGGCTGCTTGACATTTAATATTGTGAAAACGTAGCTTTCGTGAAGAATGCCACGTAACTTTTTTAATTCTGTCGCGATTTTATCGGTGTTTACTGGACCGTGCATTTTTACGAGATATTCGGGTTATTAAAAATTTTTAACTCGCAGCTTGATGAGCTTTGTTGCCGCATCTCGTGCGTTTTATTATTTATTTTTTTTCATCGCCCTCTAAAACGTCCGTTGCGCAGCTAAGCATTTCACTGGATGGTTTCGAGTTCGAAGATTAAAGCTTTGTAATGTAAATAAGAATCCGCCATTGTTCCGTGAACAAACACCTTGTATCTTTAATCTTTGAAGCTTAACTTCTTTTAACAACGCGATTGCCGTGTTTCATTGAATCTGATATATCATTGTGTTCGGAATCCGGAACAAGATTCAACTTTTTTAAGTGTACATGCTCGCCATAAGTATTAGGACGATTGTAAAAAAACAGGACACTTAAACCTGATTTACAGAACCTTAAACCTGATAAACATTAAAAAATTATTGAACTTTACTTAGATTAAATCATATAAGAACCTACCAATAATTATGTAACAATCCTCGACGTTTTCTTCGTTTATATTCATCGTATCTTTTGTGCACTGTCCCAGTCAATGTTCTACACATGTCGTTATTTAGTCGCATGCTGTTAACAAAATTCCAGAAGCCAGGTTTAAACTTTGCACAGTTTAATTCATTTTATATTCTCTCAATGAGATTTGTCAGATCAGAAAATCGCATACGTTCGAACATATACAATAGCTTGTTCTAAAAGTTTGTTTCGTCGTATAATGTTGAGAATCGTGGATCTTAATCGCCGAAATAAAGGTAAAGGAACACTAAGGTTACGCTCAGGATTCATATTAAAATAGTTTAGGATTTATTTGATAAACGATTTCCAGGATCTTCGTCGATATAAATTCGCACGCGTCTCAGCACTTTCTTCGTCTCACCATCTTCCATGCCACACTGCCAACGGAACAGTTACATTCATCTGCTTTTCGAGACGCTGTGCACACACGTACTTCCACACACTCATATTCACATACGTGTGTTACTACTACGCGGCCAATCTAATCCATCAAAATTATACATATCTCAATATATAAGGAAATAACAGATGGGTAATATTTTTCGTTTTGTTTAATATTTTATCGAATCACGCGAGATCCACTTTGCTCCATTGGAACAATATTCTACTTACTATTTCGCTATTTCCTCCTGAAATTCTTGCCAATAGTTTTCAGAATTCCTCGTTATGTACTTTGCATCTTCGTTTCGTGCGAATACAAACTTCCGACTGACTGATTAATTATTTCCCTAACAATCTGAATCGATTATCGCGTTTTCCTATCCTGTACAAGTACATCAATCGTCCTAGTATTTTTCGACAAATCCGTACATACGTTATTACTTAATATTGTACGTTATTTCCAATTTGAACCACCTCGATGCGGCGTGTTGAAAGCCGACGATCACAAACAACGCTGGTAACTGGAATTTGGTATCGAACGATGGCTAAATTCGATCTTAGTATCCGTAGATCGTATCGCGAACGAAGGCTAAAGCTAGCTTTAGGAACGAAAGGGTTAATCGGAGTTGGTTGTTGCTTAAAACCAGTTCGGTTTACCCAGCACGATAATGGTGACTTGACCGCGTGTACACACGTCAGGGAGAGAGAGAGAGAGAGAGAGAGAGAGAGAGAGAGAGAGAGGTTACAGACTACAGGGAGAATTCTGTGGAACTTATGACACGCGCTGTACTTGCACAGCGGTGTGCAAACAAGCTCAACCGATTATGCTGGTAGAAGCATGGTGTGGCAAGAGCTGCGACGAGTGGCGACGACTAAATTCGAGGAATAAAATACGGCGGTTTGCGGGAGGCAGGGATCAACGTTGACTAGGTTGAAACGGTGGTCTACCATCTTAGCAGCGAGTTAACCCTCTCGAAACGGATTTTTCTTTTACCACAGTAACGCAGTAATATGAGCTACGTTTCGCTCAAAATTCGAGAAAAAGTACGATCGGTGTAATTTTTAAAACAGAACATACATACAGCTTTATTTAACACGGAATCTTACGTTCCAATCGATCTCGGCGACTTTAGAAAAATTATAACAAACTAGCGGCAGTATTTCTAAGGATTATCCTAGAATTTATTGTATCATTAGTCTCGAAAGAAATGATGTCGTGCTCGGTGCGATATTACTTTTGGAAAAGTCACCGGAGGACAAAGAGAGAAGACTCTTTGGAAAACGGGCCGTCCTGAACGTTTGGCGAATTTTACTCCTGCCACGGTAAAGTCCAACGGCCGGATCATTTTCGCGCGTTTCGCAGCACGTCTATTGCTGCGTGGCGTGGGTTTGAAGGGAAAATCTACCAAGCGTTTACGTTGCTTGAATGTTTAAATAGAGTCCGGTGCTTATACGTCTGGCTCGTTCACAGCGCAGACTCGCGGCACCGTTGTCTCCGTGATAATATTTAACTTGTTGTTCATACTTTCTTCTGTGGCGACCGCTTTAATTCAACCCCATTCCATCATGACAGATGAAAATTGTTTGCTCGGTGTCTGCTCTTTCGATCAAAAATAAACGCCATTGCAGTTCCCTCGAATTGTACTATCGCTCCTTTAACCGGTGAACAGAATTATACGGAGTGGGTTACGTGTCAAACGATAGTTGTCCAAATTCGAGGATTTTACGCAAGGGATTTCATCGGAGATGCTTTCAACTTTTCGCACGATTTATAATTTCACGAAATAATTATTTGTGCGCCGATATATAAAACCTAGTATTCCGTAACTTTTCTAACGATAGGAATATGTCGAATCGTACGTTGCAAAAATCTATATGGAAATATTTGAAAAATGCAAGTGAACGTTGGTAAAAATAATTTATTCCCGAACACTCGTATGTTACGTTCGCGTATGTGCGTAACGTATGTACAACGAAAAAAGCAAAATAGGGGAAAAAAAGAAAAAAATGACTACGCATTCATGCGTGTTGCCAGTAATGTGTTGCACGGTAACGAATGGAGAACAGAGAAATTCAGAACGGAGGTTATCTGATTACAGGTATGGTAGGGGTTGAAGTTTTACTTGTTTCCCGAGTCGAAGCACACCGTTGTGCGTTTATATTAGTCGTAAATTTATGTTTAACCAAACGTGGGAAAGTGTGCACAATACTTTCTAAAAGTTACCTGGTAAACAGCTTTAAAAAGCTGTGTATTCGCATCTCTTTGCTCGATGTACTTACGGCTTGCTTTCATACGGTTTCTTTTGTTTCCCAGCTTTTTTCAGGTATCCTTTAATCGGCAGCACGATTATAAAAGCTCGCTACCATGAAAAGTGTGAACAAGCTTTGTTTAAGCAAAGCGTTAAAAACCTACGAATCGCGTTCTCATATTTTTTTCCTTTCTTCCTATTTTTTTCATCAAACGTATTTTTCAGAGGAAGAATTTTTCCATCGATCTCGTGTGTCAAAGCGTTTAAAATTTCCCTCGCGTCTTGAACAAATCACTGCGAAATATATTTCTCGCCGAACCGGAGATTCGGTGAAAATTTTATTTCGTAATCGTTGGAGCCAGGCTTCACGAGAGGTTCGAGGATTTTTACTCTTACGGTTTCTCTCCTTGCGAAAGTAACGATTTTAATCTGACGGAATTGGCCGATTAAGTTCACAGAGCGAAATGAAATTCCCGTGATAGTCGCAGGAGATCGAAAATCCCGTGCCGCGAATATAATTCCAAGGTTAAGCTGCCATTTGTTTTTCGATTATCCAAAACGAGGCAATTTTGTTACGTAAATGGGAACACGATGTTTCAAAAATACAAATTTTCAAATTATCAAATTTTTAAAAATTCAAATTTTCAAAAATTCAAGAATTCAAATTTTCAAATTTTCAAAAATTCAAATTTTCAAATTTTCAAAAATTCAAAAATTCAAATTTTCAAATTTTCAAAAATTCAAAAATTCAAATTTTCAAATTTTCAAATTTTCAAAAATTCAAATTTTCAAATTTTCAAAAATTCAAAAATTCAAATTTCCAAATTTTCAAAAATTCAAAAATTCAAATTTTCAAATTTTCAAAAATTCAAATTTTCAAATTTTCAAAAATTCAAATTTTCAAATTTTCAAAAATTCAAAAATTCAAATTTTTAAATTTTCAAAAATTCAAATTCTCAAAAATTTAAAAATTCAAATTCTTGAATTTTCAAAAATTCAAATTTCCAAATTTTTAAAAATTCAAATTTTCAAAAATTCAAAAATTCAAATTTTCAAATTTTCAAATTTTCATAAATTCAAAAATTCAAAAATTCAAATTTTCAAATTTTCAAATTTTCAAAAATTCAAATTCTCAAATTTTCAAAAATTCAAATTTTCAAATTTTCAAAAATTCAAATTTAAAAATTCAAATTTGAAAATTTGAAAATTCAAATTTAAAAATTCAAATTTGAAAATTTGAAAATTCAAATTTAAAAATTCGAATTTGAAAATTTGAAAATTCAAATTTAAAAATACAAATTTGAAAATTCAAATTTAGAAATTCAAATTTGAAAATTTGAAAATTCAAATTTAAAAATTCAAATTTGAAAATTTGAAAATTCAAATTTAAAAATTCAAATTTGAAAATTTGAAAATTTGAAAATTCAAATTTAAAAATTCAAATTTGAAAATTTGAAAATTCAAATTTAAAAATTCAAATTTGAAAATTTGAAAATTCAAATTTAAAAATTCAAATCTGAAAATTTGATAAATCAAATTTAAAAATTCAAATTTGAAAATTTGAAAATTTGAATATTCAAATTTGAAAATTTGAAAATTTGAAAATTCAAATTTGAAAATTTGAAAATTCAAATTTGAAAATTTGAAAATTCAAATTTAAAAATTCAAATTTGAAAATTTGAAAATTCAAATTTAATAATTCAAATCTGAAAATTTGATAAATCAAATTTAAAAATTCAAATTTTAAAATTTGAAAATTCAAATTTAAAAATTCAAATTTGAAAATTTGAAAATTCAAATTTAAAAATTCAAATTTGAAAATTTGAAAATTCAAATTTGAAAATTTGAAAATTTGAACATTCAAATTTGAAAATTTGAAAATTTGAAAATTCAAATTTGAAAATTTGAAAATTCAAATTTAAAAATTCAAATTTAATAATTCAAATTTGAAAATTTGAAAATTCAAATTTAAAAATTCAAATTTGAAAATTTGATAAATCAAATTTAAAAATTCAAATTTTAAAATTTGAAAATTCAAATTTAAAAATTTGAAAATTCAAATTTAAAAATTCAAATTTTAAAATTTGAAAATTCAAATTTAATAATTCAAATTTGAAAATTTGAAAATTCAAATTTAATAATTCAAATTTGAAAATTCAAATTTAAAAATTCAAATTTGAAAATTCAAATTTGAAAATTTCAAAATTTGAAAATTCAAATTTGAAAATTTGAAAATTCAAATTTGAAAATTTGAAAATTGAAATTTGAAAATTTGAAAATTCAAATTTAAAAATACAAATTTGAAAATTTGAAAATTCAAATTTGAAAATTCAAATTTGAAAATTCAAATTTGAAAATTCAAATTTGAAAATTTGAAAATTTGAAAATTCAAATTTAAAAATTCAAATTTGAAAATTTGAAAATTTGAAAATTCAAATTTAAAAATTCAAATTTGAAAATTTGAAAATTTGAAAATTCAAATTTGAAAATTTGAAAATTTGAAAATTCAAATTTAAAAATTCAAATTTGAAGATTTGAAAATTTGAAAATTCAAATTTGAAAATTTGAAAATTTGAAAATTCAAATTTAAAAATTCAAATTTGAAAATTTGAAAATTTGGAAATTCAAATTTAAAAATTCAAATTTGAAGATTTGAAAATTCAAATTTAAAAATTCAAATTTGAAAATTTGAAAATTCAAATTTAAAGATTCAAATTTGAAAATTTGAAAATTCAAATTTAAAAATTCAAATTTGAAAATTTGAAAATTCAAATTTGAATATTTGAAAATTTGAATATTCAAATTTGATAATTCAAATTTGAAAATTTGAAAATTCAAATTTATTAATTCAAATTTGAAAATTCAAATTTAAAAATTCAAATTTGAAAATTCAAATTTGAAAATTTAAAAATTCAAATTTGAAAATTTGAAAATTCAAATTTAAAAATTCAAATTTGAAGATTTGAAAATTCAAATTTAAAAATTCAAATTTGAAAATTTGAAAATTCAAATTTAAAGATTCAAATTTGCAAATTTGAAAATTCAAATTTAAAAATTCAAATTTGAAAATTTGAAAATTCAAATTTGAATATTTGAAAATTTGAATATTCAAATTTGAAAATTCAAATTTGAAAAATTAAAAAATCAAATTTGAAAATTTGAAAATTCAAATTTAAAAATTCAAATTTGAAAATTCAAATTTAAAAATTCAAATTTGAAAATTCAAATTTGAAAATTTCAAAATTTGAAAATTCAAATTTGAAAATTTGAAAATTCAAATTTGAAAATTTGAAAATTCAAATTTGAAAATTTGAAAATTCAAATTTAAAAATACAAATTTGAAAATTTGAAAATTCAAATTTGAAAATTTGAAAATTTGAAAATTCAAATTTAAAAATTCAAATTTGAAAGTTTGAAAATTCAAATTTAAAAATTCAAATTTGAAAATTTGAAAATTCAAATTTAAAAATTCAAATTTGAAAATTTGAAAATTCAAATTTGAAAATTTGAAAATTTGAATATTCAAATTTGAAAATTTGAAAATTTGAAAATTCAAATTTGAAAATTTGAAAATTCAAATTTAAAAATTCAAATTTGAAAATTTGAAAATTCAAATTTAAAGATTCAAATTTGAAAATTTGAAAATTCAAATTTAATAATTCAAATTTGAAAAATCAAATTTAAATATTCAAATTTGAAAATTCAAATTTGAAAATTTCAAAATTTGAAAATTCAAATTTGAAAATTTCAAAATTTGAAAATTCAAATTTGAAAATTTGAAAATTGAAATTTGAAAATTTGAAAATTCAAATTTAAAAATTCAAATTTGAAAATTTGAAAATTTGAAAATTCAAATTTAAAAATTGAAATTTGAAAATTTGAAAATTCAAATTTGAAAATTTGAATATTTGAAAATTCAAATTTAAAAATTCATATTTGAAAATTTGAAAATTTGAAAATTCAAATTTGAAAATTTGAAAATTTGAAAATTCAAATTTAAAAATTCAAATTTGAAAATTTGAAAATTTGAAAATTCAAATTTAAAAATTCAAATTTGAAAATTTGAAAATTTGAAAATTCAAATTTGAAAATTTGAAAATTTGAAAATTCAAATTTAAAAATTCAAATTTGAAGATTTGAAAATTCAAATTTAAAAATTCAAATTTGAAAATTTGAAAATTCAAATTTAAAGATTCAAATTTGAAAATTTGAAAATTCAAATTTAAAAATTCAAATTTGAAAATTTGAAAATTCAAATTTGAATATTTGAAAATTTGAATATTCAAATTTGATAATTCAAATTTGAAAATTTGAAAATTCAAATTTATTAATTCAAATTTGAAAATTCAAATTTAAAAATTCAAATTTGAAAATTCAAATTTGAAAATTTAAAAATTCAAATTTGAAAATTTGAAAATTCAAATTTAAAAATTCAAATTTGAAAATTCAAATTTAAAAATTCAAATTTGAAAATTCAAATTTGAAAATTTGAAAATTGAAATTTGAAAATTTGAAAATTCAAATTTAAAAATACAAATTTGAAAATTTGAAAATTCAAATTTGAAAATTTGAAAGTTTGAAAATTCAAATTTAAAAATTCAAATTTGAAAATTTGAAAATTCAAATTTAAAAATTCAAATTTGAAAATTTGAAAATTCAAATTTAAAAATTCAACTTTGAAAATTTGAAAATTCAAATTTAAAGATTCAAATTGGAAAATTTGAAAATTCAAATTTAAAAATTCAAATTTGAAAATTCAAATTTAAAAATTCGAATTTGAAAATTTGAAAATTCAAATTTAAAAATTCAAATTTGAAAATTTGAAAATTTAAAAATTCAAATTTGAAAATTGAAAATTGAAATTTAAAAATTCAAATTTGAAAATTTGAAAATTCAAATTTAAAAATTCAAATTTAAAAATTTGAATTTTCAAATTTTTTTCAAATGAAATTCATATTTTCAAAAATTTAAACTTTCAAAAATTCAAATTTTTAAATTTTCAAAAATTCAAAAATTCAAATTTTCAAATTTTCAAAAATTCAAATTTTCAAATTTTCAAAAATTCAAAAATTCAAATTTTTAAATTTTCAAAAATTCAAATTTTCAAATTTTCAAAAGTTCAAATTTTCAAATTTGCAATAATTCAAATTTTTAAGTTTTCAAAAATTCAAATTTTTAAAAATTCAAATTTTCAAATTCTCAGAAATTCAATAATTCAAATTTTCAAAAATTCAAATTTTTAAATTTCCAAAAATTCAAATTTTTAGATTTTCAAAAATTGAAATTTTCAAATTTTCAAAAATTCACCACTAAGTCAACGACGTGTTATTCCGAGTACCCTGGAGACATGTTTGTACCGTATACACGTTGCGAGAAAGTTATTCTGATTGCTCGACAAGACACGTATATTTGACGTGTATCGTTTTTCGATGGTTCGCGCACTTTCACCTGTGATTTATTATCAACGTCGAAACAAATTTTTATCCCCTACGCGTATTTAAAACTCGACGTCTGAACAATAAGAAAAGCGAAAAGTACACGTTGATGAATAACGAACGCATGAGAACGACGACAGTGTATTCACCCGCCCGGTTTACGTAAATATGTTAAAATATTTGACGTAATACTCGATAAAGGGAACCGAATCAGTGGATCCTCACGGTGCTCGAAATAGAACTCTAAACGCGATCAAAGCGGGCAAACAACGCGTAAGCGTCGTAAGAACGATATTTATATTCCGGAAATCCGGCAAATCCAACACGCTAGATAGATCAAAGAACTTTTTAATTAAAAGCAAACCAATTCTAGAAGTAGCTTTGCTTTAAATTCCACCTTTGTGTTTCGATTACACACAGCGTAATTCCTTTTCCAAACATACGGAATATCCCATGAAAGATGCTGGCCGTAATTTTCGCAGTATGATCCGTATATCGTGTGCTAGTCGCGAAACTTGACGTCACGTCCGTTCAAGTTTAAATCGCATTCGGACTGAAAAATCGGATTAACGTGCGATGAAGTAAGTCAGTGTACGCGCGAAGCATCTACTCGCGGATGTCGGTCGATGCAGCATCCGTTCGTACGAGTGGAAATAAGCGTACGTAAGTATTGGATTGGCAACTAAGTGATTGCGGATTTTGTCAATACCATCTAATGACAAAATCCGCAGTCACTTTGTTGTCAACCCATTACATATGGAGATAAGAACGCAAGAGTATGAGTTAAATACGGCGGTGCGCGGTATTTATGGGTCTCGAGCGGGTTCGTTTTTCTTCTATTCTCCCATTACATCGGCTCACGGAACTATTCGAACGTTTAGAACGGTAACTACAGAATTTTTTTACCAGTATATTACGTGCTCTGTAAGAAACTTTGAAATTTCGTCAGCGCTAAAACGAGACAGGACTATCGTGACTATAATAGCAAAGTTTGAAATCTATTCGAAAATGTATATGAAAGTTACAAAGCATTTATTACAAACACTCGGTGAAATATTAATATACATAATACTCTTAAACGTACAACTAATGATCTCACTACATACCGTGACTTATTGATACAACGAATAATCGACTCACTGTTCCTATCACCTTGTAAGGCGTATGCTTCCAATAAATATCTTGCAACTTCTAAATACGTTTTCGCATAGGTTTTAAATCTTATCGATATAATCGGGGTAGCCGTGTTTCGAATTTCAAATCAAAATTTCTTATACGATATACAGGCGTAGAAGCTTCCTAGGAGTATTCGAATACTTTGACGAGCCACCGTAGATAGAAAACGAAGAAGGCGAATATGAGGTAAACACGGCAGAGACCGGTTTTTGTTCAGCTTGGTTTCTTCTAGTGGCAAACGTGTCCGCCTTTCTTCCGTTGTCTCGTTATATCGCGCGTCCTCGAGCACGAGAAGGGGGATGAACCGATGCCGGTGCGCTTACACCGAGGAACCTACCCTCCGGTTATGCACCCATATCCGCCGCCTTCCGCGTCGTAATTTCTTTGTGCTCGCCAGCTTTACGCGATAAGTACTTCGTTCGCTGGAACGGAACAGAGAGAAAAGTTGCACACGGAAGCCGACTTGTAATCGTTTATACGTCGTCGTCATTTCGCTCGGAACGTGACCCGAGGGTGACGTTTGTTTCCGGCGTTGCCGACGCGTTGCAGATTGAACGCACCGACTGGTCGCGTTCATCCTGTCGTGCTTGGTATTCTGATTAAAGCAGGATTTGTTACGGATTAACTGGATTCATTCTGTTCATTTTTAACCTCCTCTCTTTTGTTTCGCGTTTATGCTCCATTTTAATCGTTTGCCTTCGTTTTAGGTGTCTTGGTAAACCAGAGAGGCAGCTGATTCCCGTGACTGGGTCTCGGATAAATAACGTAAGTAGGATTTTTAACTACTCGACAGATCCTGGATGTTTAGAGAAATCCATTGTTTACGAACACGACTGAAGAAGCGCAGGACCTAGGCAGAGATATTTGTTTCGTTTATAAAATATCAGCTATTGTGCTTCGGATATTTCGTATATCTTTACGTGGGTATTGTTACGCGTTCGTTAGATACGTCGAATTTCCCGTAAATCGCGATCTATCGATGACTATCGTCGTTAGGCTGTCGGTGGTAGGTCGCGCCGATTCGTCTTGTATCGAACAACGATGAGTCGTCGTTTAGCGTACAAGCAAATATGTACTGAATTTTCAATCGCAAGAGGATCGTTTAAAGAACGTAGAATATTTAGCGAGTACAAGCAGAACGAGCCAATTGATGCAAACGGTTAAAATTTATCGTCAATTGGAAATCGAGAGGAAACATCGATCGTAACAGGGAAATCGAAACGTGGCTTGAGAAGGAATTTACGGCGGAAGAATGGAATTTTATCGAGCGAGCCTAACCGGCGTTTGTTGCCACGTGTAATTAACTATATTAGATTCAAGCTCGCGGTACGTACGCTGCGTTGGCACGCGATCTAATCGCGTCAGATCGCGTCCCGTAAAGGCACAACGACTCTCAGTCTCAGCTTGGCTTTTCCACCAATCGTCGATTTATTCTATTTTATATACCGTTAAAAAGAACGTCATTCGCTCCGCAAATTTTCGCTCAACCGTCCCGTAAAATTCGAACGCCGATAATTTACATTTAGGATCATCTTTGTAATTTTTGCCTTGACGAATTCTTGCGATGTGTTCGGTCGCGTGCTGAGCACAACGATGTAATAACCATCTTCGTGTTGATCATTTCAGAGGCTAATTCGATAATAATTGAGACGTCTTTCTAATGATCTCTTGAAATGTTTACGAGGATAGATTAACAGTTCGATGTTTCCGATAATTCGTTTCCATGGGATTGGCCAAATCGTTCGATTTCGCGTGTATAGTTCGGAAAACAAGCGCGCAAGGTCAGCGTTTATTTCCACCCGCGATGAGCTCTGGAATTAAGCGTCAACGCCTTCGCCAGCTAGCTGATAGCTAGGACGGTTCGCCGTTTCGTATTTTATTCAGAGGGTCGATCAGCGGATTAGATATTTACAGAAAAGAAGTCTCTCGTTTTTTTCTTTTTTGGCAAATACGGTACGCTATCAAGATGGTTATCGGGTGGAATTGCGGCTAACCGGGAACGAACAAAATTTTCCTGCAGCCGGTCGAGTGTCGAATTAAAATATACACGTGTATAGATCTATCGCGTAATAATAGTTTAGTTTGCCGAGCGTACGTAGTTGGATTTCGTGTTCTGGGTCACGTTATCCATTCCTTTACGCCTCGTTCGCTATTCCAGCCGGCTCGATCTCTTCGTCGACGTCATGTTCTTCTGACATTTTCAGATTTCGTGGCACGCGAACACATTGTTGCAACCTAATGACTGACTATATTCTGGATAAACTGCCGCTGAATTATGATTCGAGTGCATCCACTCGAAGCGCAAACAAGCATCTTATTAGTCCCTAACCCTTTCAACTGGTCTAGAAATACCGGAAGTAATGTATAATTTTCTGGGAGTTTCCTGTTCGTCGAGTGTTGTATGTCAAATAATTCAACGCCGCTTTGCCGCGCAATTTGTCTTCTATTGTGCGCAACCTGTTCTCCCAACCCTCTCGGCCTCCGCGCGACTTTACGTTTAATAATCTGCTGAACGTGGCCCGTAAGCACTCGTCGACGACTACGGTAACGTCTGTTCGCTCAATTAGTGCTTAATTATCAAGTCGAGGGCTGTTTTAGTTTTTGCCACGGCGCGGCGACGCGCGATACTCTCACTCGCAATGGCTGACATATTTTTCGGCAAATTTTCCTTTTTCTTTCTCTTTGACGTTCTTATCGACCGAAAGATTTCGAGATTGCTAATATCCTGTGGCTTCTAACAGTATCGCTTGCAATAATTTTTAACCAAAGATCGGTGTACGTATATCGACATTTCGCTATATATTTTCCTGCGCGTAAATATAAAATAGAGCTGTTGGAAATCACAGGTTACCCTATACTGTTTAGCATAATAACAAAGGTAACCGAAATTACAGGAGGAAGAAAATGATGGTCGATCAACGTCCTTCGAATACCTGTGATTCGAACGGTACACAGCTTGTAACACTTGGCGTACTGCAGCCTGGTAAATTGTGGTTTAGCCGCTTCGTACACGATACGACCCTGTTCACACATAGCGAGTAGAAATTTCGTCAAACGTTGGAAAGTAAAATTCACGCGACGATCGATCGATTATAAATTTCCCTAAAGATCTGCCTTCGGCAATTAATATTTTCCGAATAACGTCGACGAAGTTAGGAAAAGTTATTCTGCTTGGAGATTCAGCTTGATGATATAGATTTTCGAAAGCACGATCACAAAGTTAAACGCAGGATAATAGGAATAAGAGATGCAAGAAACGAAATAAACATTCATAAGGAAGGAAAGGTAAAGAAAATAAAGCAAGCTGCTCGCCGGGATATTGCTTGTTTCGTTTCGCTAGCAGGCAGTGTGAAGTAAAATTTCTTAGTCCCTTGGCCACTCGACTCTTCTCCACGAGTATGAACACCGCTGATAAACTCGCCTAGGATACATTTTGAGAGAAACGATTCTTAATACTTTCTAACGAAGGCATCTCTGCCGGGAGTAAGCCGATTACGTTTTTATTTTACGGTCCTAAACTTTTACGCGAATCGTTTCGTTGCAGCTGCCGCGGAAGAAAAGTTTGTGCGTTATAAATAAACTTCGAGCATTACCGAAGTACTCAAGTTCTTATCTTTTTCTTTTTTCTTTTTTTATCGAAGTAGCACTCAAAGGTGCGTGACAGAATGAAGCGAGCCGCATGGATCTTTTATGTCTTCAATTTAGCCTACACAGTCATGTATCTTTACGTAATAAGAATATTTACGCAGGATATTATTAGTATTAAAAAGTAACATCTCGTATTATCGAGCGTGGAGATCGACATTATTACAATTACGAAAGAAGTTGTGTTCATATTAGAATCTTTTATTATTCAAGTACGTACCATACTGCAGGAATATTTCGTTCATTGAACATTCCGTTATCCAGACGCTTTACCTTCTGCAACGTTATATTCCATCATCCATTGAATGTTCCGTTCTGGTCTAATTATAATACTATATTACCTGGCATAACAGCACGTACGCATGCAATTTAATACGAATCAAATAAACATAGTCGATTTTATAATGTTATAACGCCGCGAATGCACAATGCTAATTAGAAGAATCAAAGGTAGGAATAAAAAACAGGCTTTGCAATTCCGAAACGGCAAAATATAATCTACCCCTCGGACATAATTTAGTAAATATCAAAAGTAATAAAGTTAAAGTATATTATGACATTGCACGATTATCGTTTCCAAAATCGTTATGACGAGGCTTTTAACATTCACGGACGGTCGTAAAACGTTGATCAACGGAAGAAAGAACAGACGTAGCGAGGTGATTTCCGAACGATCGTAGACACAAAACGCGCCGATTCAAAGTTTTATATCGCTTTACAAACTGGCGAAACATTTCGTCCGTGAGAACGATGTCACTTGCGCGTCCTAATTCGCGACGACATTATACGCTTGCAGAGGAATTTCTGAGCATTCCTGAGAGGGCTGCATTAATGCATTCTTGAAAGTTAAGATGCTCTTCTAGCCTGACTTCTGCTTTGTTCCTGGCAATACGGACGTAAAGTGCTCCTGAAATTATTTGCAGAGTATCGCGATTTTCTCGCTCGTCGAGAGTCGTCTGGTCTTTGGCTCGTCGCGAGTCTCGATCGAAATTATTTCAGTTCGTTCGATCGATTCAACTACAAAGCGGAGACGATTCGATACGATATCCAGGAGTTTTCTAGTACATGCAATTCTTGCACTAGAATTTTCCATTATTTATATTTTCATTTGACAGAATTACATTGCGGATGTTTATGCATTTATGGAAGATGTGACGCTGTAAGAATACACGTAATATACGAAAATATAATTTCATGTGTTACGCTAGATTAACCGCGTAGTAGTGATGCATGTATGTGAATATGAGTGTACGGAAGTATGCGTGTGCGCGGCGCCTCGAAAACAAACGAATGTAAACTGGCGTGGAAAAAGGCGAGACGCGTGCAAGTGTGTATCGGTGAATATCTTTGAAATCGTTTATCAAATAAATATATAACTATTCTAATATAAATTCTAAATATAAATATAATGTTCCTATACCATTATTTCGGCAATTAAGATCCAAAATTCTCAACAATATAAAATATTTAAAGTATAGTACTCGTTGTAACCTTTAATGGACGAAGAACATTTCCGTTTAAATTCCATTTTTTGAATTAAATGTAGAAAAATACGAAGCTGCATAAACATCCACGGTCCGGATATAACGTATGTACACTGTGTAGTACATATGTGTAACATACATAACATATGTGTGTATTTGTGCGATCTCTTTGAAATTACCTTTCGCTTATCGTTATTTTCATCTCCTACTCGCGTTTGCCTAGTTCTACTTGAAATACCCAAAGCGGTAAATTTACATTTTATTGGTTATTTTGTTCTTTTGCTCGAATATATTAGCGGACGGACGATGAAAGCCAAAGGATGAAACTCTTTAAATCCTTCTCGGAATTACAAGCTTTCCTGGACGCAAATGAGAAAGGTTTGAAGATGTTGAGATTCAGAGACACGGAAATTCTTAATTCGAAAAACAACAGATGTCATTCACATTCGATAACTGTCCGAAAATTATCGACGACGATCAATTTACTAGATCGGATAATTAAGTCCATTGGCGATCTCTTGAAAGAACACGTTAAGTATTGGTTTAGTATTAAGCTCTGTGTAAAATCTATCTCATCAGCGAGTAACTCGTTTATTTCATTTCGCTATCAATTTATATCTTTTGTAGTTTTTAACACGTTGAAACGTTGGTCGTCGATCATCCACGTTATTAGATCTTTCGGAATGATTAAAATAATTAATTGAAATAAAATAAATTTCACGAACCGACAAATTGTCGACAATGCGAATAATTTCGGTAACATTGCCAGAAACTGTGCGCGGATGCAATGCGATATTTTGCAAGAATTAAACGTTATGGCGTAGTATTATATATTTCAATCTGTTGCGGCTCCCAGCGTGAAATATATAAGATTCGCGGTCGAACAATTTCAAACGCGTTTTAAAGTGTTTAAAAGCGTTAAACAATTTTTCTAACATTCTTCCAAAGTGCATATACAAATGGAAGTCAGACGAATTTATTACTCGTATTACTTCAATTTAAATCTATTATTCCTATTTAAATCCATTACTCCAATATACATAATAACAGAGAAGAATATCATCGTCTGTCCGTTATCAACAATTTCGTAATAAATTCGTGAAAGAATAAACAGACGATACACGAGCGTACGGGATACTTATCGTTCGATTCGTATTTATAAAATTCGACTTTCGTCGCGTCGAGCCAACGATCACGTACGTATCGACGACCGATGTTGGGAAAAATCGAGCAGAATCGAAATAATTGGTGACGCTGGAAAATTTAAGAGGCATGGGACAGGTATCACTTGCGGACGATCGTTGAGCTCGTCTTCGCGAGTGGGTAGAAAGATTTTTCTTGGAGGTGGGGCGGATAACTCGACGAAACATCGTCGGTACCAAGCGTGCGCGTACACGGAAACATCTAATGTGTGCACACGCGGAGTTAATATGAAAAGGACACGCAACCGAGCAAATTACCATCAAAATTATAAGCTTGGCCGTTCAAGGCCACGGCCTGTTTCAATTTCCTTCGCGGACCTCCCATCGATCCGAATTTACCTGTCCTTTGCACGTGAAAGCTCGCTATACCTGCACTCCCGCTAATTGCATCGTATTTCGCATCGCTGTGTTTCTCTATTCCCTTTTAAGTCGTGGTTTATGAAATAGAGCAAATAATGGTACGTTCTCTACATTCGGACTTGTACCGCAGGATATTAAGTATTCTCGTAAGGGAACAGAAACGTGTTATTTAACCGCTTCACCGCGGACGTCGTTTGATTAACTCTTTGCTTTATGATTTTTACCCCCGGGTATATATACAACCCTGTTCGCAAGTATGTATTAGAGCACTTGCTACCTTCGTACAGAGCGCGATAATCGACCCAGATAATCAACTTTAGCATCGATGTTTCGAGGTTCTCGTGAATCGAGGTTTTTGCAAACGATCGTGGAACTTGTAACTGGACTGTTCCCCAGACTTCTATCTTTTTAAATACACCCATTGAGATATATGTAATTTCGTGAAGTACATCGGATTAACAGCGTAGTAATGACACGCGCATGAATATGTACTTGCGTGCACAGCGTTTCGTGAAACAGATGAATGCAACTATTCCATTAGTAGTGTGGTATAGAAGGTGATGAAACAAGGAGAGTGCTGAGACACGTGCAAATGTATATCGACGAAGATCTTGTAAATCACGTATTAAATAAATGTGAAACTATTTTGATATCAATTTTAAGTGTAATCTAAGTGTTTCTATACATTTATTTCGGCGATTAAGATCCACAATTCTCAACAACACCAACTGGAATCCGTTCTATGGAATTCGCTTATTGGCCAACACTGTTCGGTCTTGCATCGATCTTTCCAGCAAATCTAATTTTTTGCCATGTTCTAGGCTGGGTCTAAATTAACTTCTAAGCGGCATGATTTCATTGCGTTTCGTATAGTACCATGATTATCTTTATTCGTTTAATTGTCTACCTTATCCTGTTATTTCTAGTCATTTTCTTGTCTTTCCTTCTCTATTTCGCTTCCTATTTGCGATCTTTAGTCTTAGGACAGACGTAGAGTAACCGTTAATGTTACTTATCTGTTAACCGTGTTCCAACTTTATTTATTATTGTTTTATCAAAGAATTCTGAACCTTTGGGCGAGTAAACTTTTAACCGAATTATTTTCTCGTTGTTTCTTTTATTCCAGTCCCCTGCTGAATTGTTTTATTCGGCGTTACACGAATAACGGGAGAATCGAAAGTTCCGTAATCTGAAAATGTTCTTATCCAAACAGCCGTCTCCCTGTTAATTCGGATAATGGAAGTTCCGTTGGCCGACGTCGAAGTTTGTACAACGAGATTTTGGCTGACGGTACAGCTATGATATAGCAGCCACGTATGTGGATGTCATAAATCGATGTGATAGAGCCGCGCTCAAACGTGAGTTACGCAATGAACGGAAAGTAAATCCTGTGTTCGTTCATCTGCGAAAACCGTCGTTCGTCTCTAAATTAATCGAAGCAGCACGATTACGTAATTTATCTATAATGTATCCTATATATAACGCGATATAACTGGTATATGTAATACATTTTAATCCATCGTATCGTTTAACGATATCGGTAGTTTTACCGGGGACGCGTAATTCAAATTTCGTTTATCGTTAGATCGGACGACTCGCGTTGTATTTTTTACATCGACGTTTATTTAGATCCCGCGAATTGGACATTCTCCGTTTCTCCGCCTATTTTCCAATTGATCGTATCTCTTGAATAGAACTTTCCACGCAATCGCAGACATTATCCGAGAATGTCTCATTGTTTAATTAAAGGATTTCCTTGTCAAGAGCGTATCGGAAGATTCAGCTTATTAAATAGACCGTAATATATTAAATAAACCTCCTTTCTCTCTCTCTCTCTCTCTCTCCGTTTCTCGGTTTAATCTACTTTATCATTTCGAGTTAATTACTTGCCATCACTTTGCTACATAATATGTAATACAATATCCAAGAGTGCGGCCACGTTAACCGCGGTTACCGACGCGCTGTTCGTGGCCGTGTTTCTCGACCACGTTAAACACAAGATAATCTGACAGTTCGGGAATACGCGGAAACTTGCCTGTAAATAATCGAGTTGTCAATAGCACGCCAACGAATTAATTGCTTGCGATGTTACGTTACACGCAACGAAATCACGAATGCAAATCAAATTAAAACGGTGTCGTTGTCTTGATTCTAACGCCACGCGACAACCAACGTTTCTATTATAAACATTCGCTATCGTGGATTTATCGGTGACGTTTAATTATCGCGCTTGTATCGCAGAAACGTCGGTTTCCGTGTATGGAATTTATAATCTCATCGGTCATTTTAATTTACGAATTTGGCGGTAGAGTCTTTCTACTCGCGCGTTTTCTCGTCTAGCGGACGAAACAGTAAATTAAAAAGCGTCGCGGATTCTTTCTTTGTTCCGATCGTTCCGAATTTAAAGAATTTTATCAAAGAGGAAGCGACTTTCGCTTCGAATTTTCCCATTTTTTTCGAATGCAACATTTTTCGCACGAACAGAGGCACAACGTAACCATTGTTTTTCACGTTGCAGAAAGTCGTTGTATAGGATTTCAAAAGAATTCTTGTTTCGTGAATTTTCATCGTTTTACCCGGCGAATATTGAAACCGAAGTTGAAACAGAAAATTTAAAGATCACTGGCGCTGTTCAAAATTGTTCTCCTTTCTCTATCTCTATCTTTGCTTCTTTTTCTTTTTCGGTACGCCAGAGTAATATAAAACGTTGCGAAGAAGAGAACGAGCTTATACCGCGGTTGAAGATAGAGAATACATTTTCGCTTTAAAAATGCATTATCCAATGCATTAACTCTTATCTGCTCGCGTATGTCGCGGTACGAGAAAGAAACCGGCTTGTCAAAAAGCAAATTACTCATTTTCTTTACCTCACGCTTATGTGGTACTTCCACGGTTATTAATCGAGACTCAAGTCCGAGCTTTTACAGATCAAACAAATATCAGCTGCAACGCGTTTTAAATAAGAAACGGTTCTTCGTGCAAAGTTAAGAAATCTTACACTCAGCATCGAGGAGACGCTTTAAACGACATAGTTAAATCATACAAAGCACGAGCCAACAGCTATATATGTAGGAAAATTCGTTGCGAGAGACCCAGCTGGATGCTGTCTGCAATTTCCAGCAGTCCATAGCTGAACGCCGCAGGGTTCTATTACTAAAATTGGTGGATATCAAAGATTCTCCTGTATCACGGTGCGACATGAAACAATATTTCGAAGATTTTTGTTCGGCAGGTGTTTCATCAGGTCGGCCGACGTTTTTCGCGAACCTCCATAAATCTTATGGCTCGTGATCGTAGTAGCCGCGTGGTTAATAATTTGGAAAAATACGTAATAACAGTAGATAACAGAGATGAGAATAAAATAATAAAGCTCTGATCGTTGTAAGCTACAGATTTTGAGACGGCGTAGAATTACGTACGCGTGGACGAACGCGTTAAAAGTCGCGAACGTAGAAAAACGGATAGTCGTTTTTTGGTTGCGGTGGCTGGACTTGGAACGTAAATCGATCGCGTGCCAGAGATTGGAAGGGAAGGGAATCGAATTGTCCGTAATGCGCAGCTGGTGGATAGTTTTGGTGTGGTGCTGCCAGCGACGGAGGACAGCACCCGAGGATCCGTTAAGAAGCCGGGGTGTGCGGCGAGTTTTCACGACATCGGGACGTCGTTTTGAGGCGGCTTAATTGGAATCGGATGGAAGCGCGAGGGAACTTCTTGCTTCTTGGCTCTCTGTGTCGTGAAATTGTAGCTCGAAGACGAATGCCTCGGTCCGTCTGGGAGACGGACCTCTTTCGTGTTAAATCGATTTCGTTGAAACGTTCTCTGCAGTAGCACTGAAGTTACAAGCAGATAGAGAAACTGAAAGTAGAAAGAGGAAGAGGAAGAGAGAGAGAGAGAGAGAGAGAGAGAAGTAGTAAGGTCCTCGAACGACGCGACGCGTAAATCCATACCGAGTTCCTGGACGAGACAAGTTCCTTCGATTCGAGTTGGAACCATTTCAGCTCGATAGAGTCGGCCTGCGTCGTCGTTCTACCGAACATATTTTTTCGGATTACATACACGGTTTTCGCGTTGGACCGGCGTCCGCGTATGTCTTTCCGTGTCGGCAGCACCATTGAATGCGTTCGCGTGAATTACGCGAATAGAAGGTAAAATTTCATTAAAACGATTCAGGTCAGTTGACTTAAAAACGCGGATTCAAACGGACGCGACGCTGGATAACTTTATGGACGGATCTTTGACCTTTCTTTTTCTCCTCTCTCTTCCATTCCTCCACCCTTTATTTCCCATTTAATATTTAATCCGTCCAGTTTGACGTTTCGAACGCGTGCCGACAGAGGATAAAAAGAATCTCGTCGTTTCCAAATTCGTCTTCGAATATCGGTCCACGTATACCCTCTCTTTTACTTTCTTCCCAAATCACCGTGATTTTCTCCTCTTTCTTTTCTTTTTTTTTTTTGTTTGTTAGGTACGTTAATTGCCTCTTCCGCGGCAGATTGTCTGAAGCGTGTCTCGAGTGGAAAGGAAATCGATTTCCTTAGCGTTCGTCGATGGAACGGTCGTCTGGTCTGGAAATGGCACGTTTTCAACCTACTATATCTCGCCGACTCGCGACGAGGCGCGTGCCTTCCTACGCGACATCCGTTCCGATCTTTTCTCACATTTTTAAATGTAAACGAAGTCTCGTCGAGTAGTTCTTTCTCCCTCCACTCAGCCAGAACGCCTTTGTTCGTTTGACTCGCTCTACGGTCCTCTCGACTCGCAGCGAACACTTACGACTAACAATGCATTTTAGCAAAATCGAAACGTATTGCACGATTTGATCGTACATTTTGTTCTTCTTGTTGCTAGCAGAGCGAATTCTCGTAAACGATGTAACACGCGTCACGGACACGCATTGAAAAATTGCTACATCGCGGAAAAAAGAAAGGCTATTAGCTTCATTTCTTATTTTTTATTTATTCATAATTCGTGCCTTGCGGTTTAGGATTTATAATTCACATTCTCCACTTGCTTGCAATATGCGCTTGAACCGTATTTACGCGCTATAGTTAGAAGGAAGAAAGCGTAGTATACGTTGAACAATCAATTCGTAGCGAAACCTTTACGAGATTAATAGACAACAAGTAGGTACATTACTGCGCTCTTAGCAGAGCATTATCTTACTCTCTTGTTCTTCTACTCTGTTATCAGGGTATTATATCATCTTGCTGCTTTTTGTATTGACCAGCTTGATCGGATTACACGCTATGTAAAGCTTCTTTAGCTTAAAGTTAAATTATATACAATTTCACTTTCTGCGGCTGTTGATTATTTTATGTAGAACTGGTCCTTTAACGTGGACGATCGCTATACGTACGACGACTATATCTATAATGTTTCTTTGTTACGATGTATTAAAATTGCGCGATGGCAAGCGAATATAACACTAGCACAAAATAAAGCGATCATGGATATTTATTGGAATCGATTGAATGGGTCAAGACTTGGTTGGTGGAGTTGTTTGGACTCGTCGGATTAGTTTGCGAAGCAACGAGCTTCAGATTGAGACTCGCTTCGAATTCGAAGACGAAACAACGTACCGAGTACGAAGTAAGCTTCAACTTAGATTCGTTTAGACTTTAGACCATCGAGCTGCATGCATCGATTTAGGAAGCAAGTGACTCCGAGGGTCACATCGAGCGTCGGTTTCCTGCAAGAATCGTCGCACTTCCTAGCATCATTCATCTACAGCCGAAACCACGTCGATCGACTATTACCTTCTGTTCCTTATTCGGCAAACGAGATCAAATAAAATCAGACGCCTTGCTTTTGGATCGAGTCTAATAATAATAATAAACTGAAAGTTTCATGGGAACAGCCCGTGTTCACGGCTGTATCCTAACTCCCGCTTCGACCCAATAAATAACTAATTTCCAAAAGTAATCCCTGCAGACAGCTGATCCCTCCAACTTGAAACGGGTCTCTGGTCAACGAATCAGACGCACGAATCATCGAGTCTTCTGAAGCTAATCGTCCTCGTATACGATCCCACGTGTATTTCTACTTCATATTAGACACGCGCACTATATTATCATTTAAATACAGATCGTATTATGAACACGGTATCGACACGGTTGGCCAGCTTTCTATACAGCCAGGATACGTATAACCGGCGAAGAACGACGCGTAAAGGGGTTTGCATAATATCGATTCGTAATCCATCCGTCGGCGTGATATGATAGCTGCCGGCTCGATTTTTCCCCGGTGTTTCTATACCGTGGGAGTTCCTTGCAATTTTCATGTCATCCTCGTCCGCGGCTTCGAGTCGTCGCACGAGGAAAAACATTTTCCGGGGAAATTGGAACGGAGATGGCTGGAGATTGGTGGGACGAGGGAATAGCGTGCGGTGAAAAGACACAGCACCCGGGTTCCGTGGTAGTCGGCTACCCGGCAATACCTACGAGATCTTCTTCTCTTTGACACCCGAGCCCGGTATGCTACTTTTACATTCCACTCTACGTTTTATACATCTGACGAGTGTGTGAGCGTGTATTTAAGCAACACTTTGTACTCGGCCCTGGTGTGCAACCCTGTTGCGCTGTGAAAAGGGCCGCATATGCCCGCGATCTCGTTGCCTTCCGGAGACTTTGATCTTCGTTAATCGCCGAGCTTGCCCGGCTTCCCGAAGGCTTTAAAACCTGGTTTCTATCCCTTCCTCGGCTAACTACGCTCTCCTCCTCCCTGCATTTTTTATCCTTCCCATCGTTAACATTCCCTTTTGTTTCGACTATTTCAAGTACCAGCGAGTAGGAACTTCGCGTTCCTCTTGCGGCTCGATCGTTGTGCTGCAATCCCTACACGGATGAATCCTTTAAGGTTCCTTCTGTTTGGCCACGAACGCGCTCCTCGAGGTTGCAGCAGCGATGTTGCTCGAAGAAACGGCCAAGAGAAGCGCGTGTAATATCAGCTTGCCGGATCCAAAATATAGTTTCTACGGAGCTACGAATCGGCCAGGCAGTGTCGTATTAAGAAAGAAATTCGCTTCGATACGCGCGCATTAAAAAGCGAGATTTATGGTGGAAATACTCGCACGTCGTTGTCACCGGTTACGATTAGACTGCGGATTTTTACGAGAATTCATATTTTCGTGGTACGATTAAGAGAGTAGAAGCTAGATAGGAATTTGATTTACCTACTGAATATCACAAAGAGTACTATTATACTTTGCATACTTTGTATCTGTATGCGTATCATGTGCATTTTTCTAGCTTTAAATTTCTCGTAATCGCGTAAAAGTCCACGCTGTAGTTACGATCGGTCGGAATATTCGAACGAGTTTAAATTTGGACAAGGCGTTGTAAAAGTTCCCAATACGAATTTAGTATGTAGAAGATATAGAGTTGTAGTATCTGGAGAAGATCGAGCAGACGTTAGGACGTCGGTTCGAGTAATACGATTGTCAGTTAGGCTAACAATACCAGTTCCACTGCGGATATTTTCGACACGACTTTTTTTTTCTCGCAAAGACGGCTTTCAAATTAGCTCGCCGAAGTGGCTTTCTTTCGTTATCGAAAATGCACTTTTCTATCTTTCGTTCCATCTTGCAGCCAGGAAGCCTGCGAGATATTTATCTTAATTAATTTCCCAGGAGTTATAAATCAAAGTATCGCAGCATTTTTCAATAATGCAGTCGGAAAGTTTTCCCGAAGGAAGAAATAACTCGGACAGAACGTGGCGCAACACCTTACGATTGTAAATACGTTAAAGTATCATATTGTTTCTCGCAATTAAAAACGAAGAGTTCCCACTGTAAGAATTATTCGAAGCGTTCAACGCACGGATCTGCGAACAGCTTAGTATATTAATTTGCATAATTGTTACGTAGAACAACAGCCAGAAGCCGAAATTGCTAACGCCCGCTATGATACAGTGCAGGTCGTAACTGGGAAAAATGAAAAAGAAATGTATTCGTCTTCTTTTGTTCGTGCTACGTGATTGGTATATACAGTGGGTCATAAAAGAATTCGCACACCCTTAGAAACTTTTTACGTTTGTATTATACAACACACTGTGAAATTTCATTAGTGCAACAAGACTATCGCTATTACATTTTTAAAGCTTAAAGCGAATCTCATTACGTATATATAATATAAGATATTTACTGAAAGCATACGCTTCCTAAAGATCATCGGAATACTTGAACAATTAATTATTCGCTGTATTAACAATATCATCTTGGACATTAATCTCACGTTTAAAGCTACTGTTCATGCTGCACGTTAATTTCGCTAATTTGGCAAGCGTTAACTACGTTCGCTGTGTTTGCAATAAACGTCTCGCAACTTCTATATACATTTTTAGATTGATTTCAAATTTAACTATCGTAATCACGATCGTCGTGTCTCGTTACGATGTCAACGAGGTTTCAGAAAGCTTCGTACGGTACAGGCGATAAAAATTTTCTTCCGATAAATGTTCGAATACTTTCGCGAACCACTGTAAGACTGATAAATCGTATCACAAGGTTATAAAGAAGCATTCGACGTTTCTACCTACGCGATATTAAATTCATATTGGACGTGCAAACATCGATATGAAAATCGAAGAGTACGCAGGGTACAGAGGACGTAAACAAGATACGGATATTTGCTCTCGATATTTATAAACGTCGCTCACGTGTTACGAAATTTTTACGATTCGATGTCGAAACCTGCGTCTACTCGTGTTTTATGTAAAATCAATTTGGTGTGGCCGCTATTCGTCGCTCAGTCTGTCGAAGAGGTTTGCTCGTGTTACATGGAAAATGTAGACCGTTCGGACGTAGCTCGCATAATTTATCGGCGAATATGAAACTGCCTTTATCCTTCGCTATGCCGTTATCCTTGGAGCCTGTAACCAATTAATAAACCTTCGATTAATGTGTAATCGGGTGCACGGTCCAGGCAACCGATTGAAAATTAATGGCCTCAGCCGTTGTCACGTAAATTAATTGCAACGCGACGTCGTGTTCGCCTGAACGTCAAGCAATTTTATAGTCGCCTGTTTGTCTGCCTTCTGATCGTTTGTTAAACGTATGTTACTGTTTTTTTCGTTAACGTCCGATACCATAATCCGACGCGAGATTGACTGTTAGCTCAGTCTGTCGCGTTCTTATTTTTCAGAAACTGTCCCGATAAATTATCTAACGACGTTTCTTCCGCGTAATCGATGGGTATCGTGGTATTCGATATTCTCCTAACGTGGAAAGATCCACGAAAAGAATAGCGTTTTATTCCGCAGTGTAAAAACTTGTCAACTTTTCAGCGAATAATTTGAAATTCCAAATTGAAATTATACGACTTAAAAGTAATTTAATGGAAAGGAATCGTACACGTATTGCAGACTCGATTAACCGTCGTTATCGCATGTACTACCATTTGGCAATCCGGTATTGGTTTTTAATCCGACGATTGCTTAATTACTCGGCTTCTGGTCTAATTTAAGGCGCGGACGATGATAACAGGCAGCCTTTTAGTCGGGAGTAAAATTTCCCAGGTGGCCATCGCCCTTTGATAAGAAAAGAATTGTCAGGAACGCGTTTGCCCAGTCGAATGTTCAGGAACTTGATAGGGGAGAAGTTCCTTCTGGTTACGTTCGTTAGTGTTGGAAACGTTTCCATGATAATAAATTCAGATGGTTCGCATTAAAATTTCTTTCGTTCAGCGACTATCGTCAGTCCGATCACTTTTATCGATTCGTTCTAATTTATTATGGTCGAGACACGTCGGTGCACGTGTAATCGCTGGTAATTTTCTTTCGACGTTCAGACAATGACTCGAGCCTTTTCTTTATGGCTCTTTTTTTATGGCGTACGTGGTTATTGGTAATGACGAGCATTCGAATCTCATTTTCGATCTGACGTTTTTCAAGGCTTTCGAAATTCGAATCACTTCGATTAGAATTCGATACTATAATACTGGCGAGAGTCTTGGACGATTTAATTGCTGTGAAGATTTCCAAGACCTTCGGCAATTTTGAGATTCGAATTCGAATCAAAATTAACAAATATGCCGATAGATGATCTCTTTTGACTTTTCTGTCGTTGAAAGAGGCGTATTTTTAATATGCAAATAAGCACGGAATCGAAAAGACACACGTCGTGTGATTGGTATAGCAAAGGATACATCAAATTCAGAAGTCGATCGTATCTGTTGCTTAACCGATATCGCGTCGCCAGATGCGGAAGGATTAATAAAGAAAGAGTTATCGGAATACGCGATATTACACGTCTAATAAATTTCAAACTTTGCGTTTGGTTCGGACATTTCGATCTTATTTCCCTTGACGTTACTTTGTTTCTGCCAGGTAAATTTCATCGCGATCGTATCGTACGAGTGCACTCGTGGTTTCTATAAAACCATCTGTTGTGTTCGCGAATCGAATCGAGTGGATTTATCTGCTCCTCGATGTTCGAGTTAACTTCGATGATTCATATCGTTGACAAATTTTTCCTGGATCACTTGATCCGATAGGAAAATTTCGAATTATATCCCGGATTTTGTTGTACGAAAAACGTATAAATAATGCTTGCAAACTTAACTACAGCTCAAGAGTTCGAATAAAAGGAACCGCCGCCGTTTCTGATTCATAGCGTTTTTCATTTTCATAGTTATTTAACATACGCATTTTTATCATCGAGTTACGGTTATATCTCATAATAGGTTTGTTTGTTTGAAGTCGCTGGAATTGATATTTTCTACACAGTGATTATAGGTACATTTGTATTACGCGTTATGATTCATTTATTTTTGATACGATCAGCCAAACGAAATTATATTATATTACAGTTCATCTATCATGCGTATTTGCGCTGATATCAATTACGTCGATTATGAATTAAACAAATATGTATGACGTATGAAACGTTAATTAACAAATAGCCGTTATCTGTTAATAATTTCTATATTGAAAATCAAAATGAAAATTGTAGAATTTTCCCATGCTATCCTTGTCTACGTTGAACGTATGAGATTCAATTTTGTTAATTGTAGTATCGTGGACAAATGGCCTAAGAAATATCGGGTGAACCATAAACGATGTCGCGAGAAAGCCTAAGTGCTGACAGGCTCATCAATGTGTCGTCGGTCCTTCGTTCGAATAATTACTCGGAAAAGAGGCCTATGTGACCATGGCCACGAGCGGTTGCGTGGTGGTGGAGCTAAGGCAAAAGACAAAGGGATACTAAGGGACATAGACGAATTAACAGTCAGTGTCAGTGGAGAAGCCAGAGAGTGTGAATCGAGAATTCAGGGAGAGAGTGTTGCTAGCGTTGTCGAGAGAGTGTGGTCCGCGTGAGAGAGCGTTGGAACCGTGGTGACGAGAGTTGTAAATTAGCTATTTAATTGTCTTAGTTATAGCACATTACTGTATTTAGTTCACGTTAAACAACCATCGTTTTCTGTTTAATCCATTTTAAATAAATAAATAAATAAATAAAATTCTACATAATGATCTGCTAGCGATACTATTTTCGACATATATATTTGTAGAAGTTTGGTTGCCGATCGCGTCTGTTTATACGCACGTTGCGCTTCGTTAAACGTTGCAGTACGTTCCTTCAGGGCAAACTTTATAGGGCAGATAACGCTTTCATCGAGCAACGATTTCGAAATTCCTACCGGGATACTTTTTCTATTTTGAAAGTATGGGGTTAGATATCGTGGAGGATGAGCAAGTTGTATCTTCAACTTTACGCGTATATCTCTCCATCTATTTAGTCAGTTTATATAGTTTACAGTGTACCACGTGTACGATTGACACCGAGTGTTTCCCTTGAAACCGTTTCAATATTTCCGATAAAAGTCGTCTCGACAAGGTAGTCTATATCGAATCTACTATTTTATGAATGAGAATCTTTATATCGAACGTTCTCGTATTCGATGTATAGATTCAGATTCTGATCCAGGGATTTGGAGTTGCGCGTTATCGTCTTTGACGAAAGACCTTTGATTTCGCGAACGACGAAGCAGGGTAATTGACTCTAGCGAGATTCCATCGACCACTTCCCTATGAATCGAAACAACGATTTCTTAACGTCTTCGATACGGATATCAATGGTTGGTCATCCGCATCGCAAATGCTGTTTCCAGAATGGTTATGCGCCTTGACTGTACTTACGTTGAATTTGCACCAATGTTGCCATAACACAACGCTATGATTCGCTGCCTAACGTTTAAACTTTTCTTATATCTTTGTTTCTGTAGCGGGTATGCGCCGTATCAGAAAAGATCAGTTCTTAAATTTCTGTTACTGCTTCCAAGCAAACTAGCTCACCAGGTCCCGTTAAATCGCACACGCTTTTCTTCCGCTTTTTTTTCTTCTACTTTCTCCATCGAGAGTTTCTACTTGTGCAAACTCTTCCGAAGGTGGGATACGGGTCAATTAAAAACGCTACTTTTTCTTCTACATTGTTTCTAAGTCTTACGCGATATTTAGCGTAATTATCAGCGTGGCAAAAATATTTTGAAGGATTACGTTTCTTCGTTCAGCATATTACACATCGCGATAAAGAAAGTGACTCGCGTCTGACACAGTAGTTCGAGTCTCTTATAGTCAGACCGATATTTGCTTCGTTTGGTTTCTGCTCTCCGTAAGGTTCAGTATTTTATACTCTGCTGCGAGTCTGTCTTCTACACACAGCTGTGACTCTTTTTATAAATTCTTAATTCCACTTTTCAAGTAATTTCCGGCTAGAAAGCAATTTAACGCGCGTTCCATTCCCATCGAAGAACTTCTAATTCGGAATCTCAGGAGCCATGCACGGAGGATTACGGAGACTATCAGCCACGTGCCTCCTCCGTAAACCGATAATACGATAATCGAACAGACTCATCGTCAGAATCTCAATAATTATCGACCGGATATCGGTAATACAGAATCACGTGTGAAGTTTCCGGATTTTCAATTTCTTCGTTGAAAGTATTTTTGCAGCGACTGTGGAGACGAGTTCTTTTCTTTTTAGACAAAATTCACGCGTAAACGTGCATTTTCTCATTGTTTGACGATTTTTCGCCAAATCGTTCGACGAATCTTTTTTCGTGTACTCGAATGAGTTTCCTAAAAGATTGCTCGATCAACGAACTCTACTGCTCTCGCGCTATGTTCTTCTTGCTCGTTTGGTGTAAAAGCATCTTAACTCTGCGGCGTTCTTTCGGTCGTTATCGATCCAATCGTATTTTTCCAACGTTAGCAGGTATCTCAAGTTTGAAGTATGAAATGTCAAGGATCGTAGCGATGCGTTAAATTGTAACGAGCGTACTCGTAAAAGTTACAATATTCCAGTGCAAACATAAATAGCTCATTGAGAGCAGGGTACAGCATAGTTTTCTTAGATTCGCTGCATGCAAGTTGCTTCGAAGTACGTTCGTTGCAGACTATGGTTACAGCCCAGTTATGCTCTTGCTGAATCTGCGATCTCTCGAGCCGAGGAGAATTATTCCGGATTTGTTATTCCTTTTGTTATTCTTGTGTTGTCAAATCTCCACTCGCTGCCACGACATCGTTTAAATTCACACGGATTTTTCTCCCATATCGCCGTTTGGCTTCCCTGATTAACTTGGATCATGCGACTCGCATTTGTAGTACCACGAACTTGTATTGCGCTTGTTGACATCTTTTTCGTATTAGGATCTGTAGCTTCAGAAATTCGGTGCAACAAATTTCGTAAAGTACGCGCTCGTTCGTTAGATACGTGCTTTTTCTATGTGAACATTCTGCATTTATACTTATATATATTGTTGACAATCGTGGATCTTAATCGCCGAAATAAAAGTAAAGGAACATTAAAGTTACACTTAGAATTCATATTAAAATAGTTTTAGATTTATTTGATAAACGATTTCCAGGATCTTCGTCGATATAAATTTGCACGCGTCTCAGCGCTTTCTTTGTCTCACCATCTTCCATGTCACACTGCCAACCGAACAGTTACATTCATCTGTTTTTCGAGACGCTGTGCACACACGTACTTCCATACACTCATATTCACATACGTGTGCCACTACTACGCGGCTAATCTAGTCTAGCACACAAAATTATACATATCTCAATATATATATGTATTCCATGGCAGGAAACGTGCTAAAGAGCTAAACGAATGCAACATTAACGTCGAATTAACTTAACGATACAGGCGTTCATGCGAGTGAACACGATCGAACGATTATCGTTCGCTAGTTGTTCGCCTGTTAACGTCCGCTCGGACACCATAAATTCAGGTTTGAAAAAGGGCCAACTTCCGTCGTCGAAGTTTTTTTTTCTGGCAGAGAGAGAGAGAAAAAGAGAGAGAGAGAAAGAGATAGCAATTTCAAAGTATCGATCGTCGACATCTCGATTCAGCCGTGACGAAATCGCCAACATTCGTCAGGCTTCGGTGAAACGTATTCTGACGAAGTTTCGCGACGACACGTCCACTCCGCTGGACTTTTTGATTTATCGTTCAATTTCCTTTTGCATGCACGTGCGCATGCACGAACGTGTCTCTTATTCGATTAAACGCCAGCTCCGCGTATTATCGTACTTTATTAACCATGCTCTTTGTCCCTTCGCTTTCCCTTTTCGTTTCCGCGTCTGATTACGCTTAATCGTTCCAGGAAGACATCCGAAGAAAGTTAAGTGGCAATCGTACTTACAGCCAATTACGAAAGTCTACATATACTTGTCGAATTTTGCATATCTGATGCACCGAAGAAATTAAGAACTTCGTTACGAGATTATTTATACTCGCGTGTCGGTACAATTGTTATTAATGGTATTTCTAAAAGCAATTAATTAAAGAAATTAAAACGTTTATCCGACAAATATCTAGAGACAAAATTACGACGCCTTTAATTTTCCCAAACACCAAGCAAATACTATTTTTATGGTTTCAAGTAGATACTATAGTCGTATTCAATAATTTATTATTTTCGCGTTGCATTCTATATCTTCCCCTTTTTCCTTATTCATTTTCTTATCAAAGATGAAATCGCGAATAAATTGCGTTAAATTTCAACGATACGTGTCTTAATGTATCAACGGAATTAATGGAATAATTGTTTGTATTATAATGTCTAATACCTAAAAGGCGTATATAAACTTTTACGGCTGTCTGTATATCGTCTAAGCTTCTCGCTCTTATTTATTTAATCCATCTACGCGACAATTTTTATAGATCGACATGGACAGTCCTGCCATAGTCTAAGTTTAGAAGTTTCGTTTAATTCAGTCTGCAAGCACATAGATCGATTTACAGTCTCTCGATCGTTAACCACAGTCGGAAGGAGACCGATAGAAATATTTCGCTTCTGATGGCACGGAAACCTGCGATGGCAAGCGCGAGGCGACATAACGATAGCGAAATGGTCTCGTTGCAGAACGGTATAAGTGGCAGCGGTGCACCTTAATGTCGTTTGTTTCGAGAGTGATTTTCCAGGTACTCGAATTTCTTGCGAAAGTGAAATAAACAAGTTGGCGGAGTTGGGAAGTTCGGAGAACTCGAGGCCAGGGTGGTTTGGCGGTTTGATTGGTTTTATTGGGAAAATTGACATAGTTCAAAACACGAAAGTTCGATTAGCGTAAACATGGAAAACTCGACTGCTTTAAAAGTTCCGACGCGCGATCGACTTTAAGGCACGAGTCGTTCAATTCAAACGATTGAATATTTTTATTCTCTAATTTCTTCTCGCAACTGGAACAGCTTTAACGTACACGGATAAAACGGCGTCGTAATAGTAGTAGAAATACAAAGTTAATCGTCGGTAGTTTGCGAATGAGGCAAGTTTTTCGCGTTGTTAACACGATGTTTAAAGAGGAACGATAACGGAGGCGTGTGTGGTCGCGTGGGTGAGAGATGGTTGTTGGAGAATATACACGTCCCTGGGTACATACGTAGATAGACGTCCTCGAGGATGGACAGGGTATGGCAAGCGAGAATTCAGAGTGAACTTTTAGAGAGCACAGCAAGCAGGACGAACGTGCAGTGAGTTTGGAATTTTAGAGTACAGTACGCGGTGAATCGGTTGTTTTCATATTTATCTTATTGTTGACAGCTTACGGTGAATAGACGGTACATAAATGTAACTTGGCGCGGTAACTTGATAACGTTGCACGAATAATAAATTCATTACACAGGTACGGAAGATTTACATATCCTTCGGTACAAAGTCGATCGGTAGATTACGACAAATACGTCGACGATGGATCGACACACGAATTAGGCATAGGTTTTACCATCTTTCGAGTGACGCGCTTTGATCCAGTCGAATCAGAATGTTCAATTAGTCAGGAGGAGAAGCCAATTACGCGAAATTACGCGTACCCATGCGTTTGTCGATCATTGAGTTTTCGAAATGAGACGAAGCTTGATAGACGCCAGTTCCAATTTCCCGTGATACGGGATAAACGATGTACGGTTGCATGTTTACGAAGATGAGGTATTACACGAGTGAAATTTCGCGATTAGCTTCGCTGTAACGGCTACGCAGGATGACTCGTGCAATATCTTTCCAACGGAATCAATTTCCGACTCTGTGATCGTATAAAGCGCGCAAGGCCAACCACGTGCTACCGTGCTGCGTCACGAGCCGAAAATCACCGCACGATTTCTTCGTGATCCTTTATAGATTGACTATGCACAAAAAGGTTGTCTTATGGAAGATGCGAAATAAAGAAGCTACCCGTGTGTCAATGAAAAATACGCGTTTGAAAAGATCCAACGGGCGTTTTCACGAATAAGATACGAACGTTGGAACGAAGTAGAAATGTTCGTATTTGCGAGTGTTTTGGGATGAATGCGTCTTTGCTTCGTCTCTTTTAAGGACACTAATTGCGTGGGAAACGCGATTTTAATCGTTGTCCAACGAGAAGCAGACGATCACGCGACAACCTTGATGGTAACTATGATCGTAATACGTGCACGCACTTTCATCGTATTACGGTCATTGATCATAGATACGAATTGATAAATGGCTCTAAAATGCGAGTACGAAGAGTTGGAAGAATATTATTACTGTCATTACGGGGTCGAGGTATCGCGTTTCAATGTCACGATCGCTATCGTTATCGTTATCGTCAAGGTCGACGATAAATTTGGCACTTGTTACAAGGTAGACATTATACGGTCGTTACGAAAAGCATTGTGTTTGTTACAGCATTTATATACTGATTAATTAGTCTCAAATGTAGCAGTACCCTTATACGACTGTGAAAATTCGATACATCGAAAGTGGAATATAGAACCTGCCGAGAGAAAACGATTCGTCGAAATGTTAATGGTACGCGCAAAGTACCATTTTCCGCGATCATCGTGCGTACATTAGGTTCGAGCGTATTTAATATAAATCATTCGTTCGTCGATATAAACACGTTTATGAGATACGATCGAGATGAACAAGCAGACGATTGGCAAAAAGATTACGATGGGTCTGTTGGACGCGTCTTTTAACGAGATTCTTCGCATTCCATACGGTCGTTTATCAATCAATGTCCGATATACCACGTATCCGTAGTTTGTCGTAATTAACACGTTCGATACCGATTGAGTTTTCGTTATCTGCTCTTCGCACACGCTGTTAACGCACGCTGTTAACACGGCTCGCGACATTGCCAGGGATACTGGCGTTTTCCCCCTAAACTCTACGTTTGGAAATTTCGTTGTCTATCACCGTCGTAGGAAAGCGTCGCGGGCCTGGAATTTCCAATGATAAGAAGACCCGTAAGGAATACTCGTGACGTTTCAGTGGCAAGAGAATTTATGGACAAACAAAATCTGAAAGGAGACGCGCGTTTCGGTAGAACTCGATTCATTCGCCGATTCCATTTGCCACAACGAAATTTTAGTTAGTCGTGGAACACAAGCGTTTCGACTAACTCGGTTATTCGGTCAACTCGGAGAAATTTCGTCAACTTTATCGTTGCAAGGACTGGAGGAGATTCGCATCTTTTACGCCCGCATATTTGACTAGTAGCAGTTGCGGCAACGGATATTTCACGAATCTCGCGTCTCCGCCGTGCCACGCTTCCTATTTGAAACAGCTGCGCTATATATTCGCGTCGATATAGCACGAAAGCTCGAAAGGTCCATTTATCTTGGCGCACACGCTATATGACGAACGCGAACGGTCCGTGTGTATGCGAAGGATCTGTTCCTTGGTCGTTGTTCTCGCCGTTTTATTTCCTATTCGAGTAAAAGAAATTGGATTAAGAGCGACTACGAGCACGGTTCGACCAACGCGCGACTCTAGCCTCGAATAAATCTAAACTATGCCAGATATTGGATAGACGAAAGTAATTCGCGAATAAGATTATAGCAAAGTATTTGAAGATTTCGTGTCATAAAAGCTTAAACCTCATCGACGATGAACATTTTCCGATTCTTTCCTCGACGAGGCCTGATACATAGCGATGGATATCGATTAAATAGATTCGAATCTTTCTTATGTATTTAAAAAAGAGGAGCGCTACTTTGAAGTGGAGTGCAGATTAAACGCGACATATGCCACTTGAATATCAACATTTTTCATCTTTCTTGACATTATCAATATTATATTATATCTTGTTTTCTGTTCTGTTATACCTTGTTCTCGTTATTCCTCGTATACTTGTACGTTCTTTTTTTCCTTTTTCTATCTATCATCTATTTATTATTCTACTTTCTGTCCCCAAAGTTCATCTTTTGCATCTATGGGGGTTTATCCTGTGAAAGTAAATAAATAAATATTCGAATCCTTTATGAACAGGATTTATTAGGTTGTCCGAAAAGTTTCTTTCGTTTTATGAGGAAATAATAGACGCACAACGTTTTTTGTCTTATATTATTTTCTCGAATTACGTACCATCCATTTCGTTCTGTCGAAATAAACACCGCGACATTTCGCAGACCTGGTTTCACGTTTGTGCGAAGGTACACTGTTGCAAAAGACACGTTTGCGAAAGAAAGACACTTTCCGGACAACCTAATACCTGAAAAATGAAAAGTACACTGCCAAGCAGAATCGAACATTGGTCGAATATAGGTTTGAAAGTTTATGCGAATCTTACCAGAAATTCTACAACTTCGTAAAACCATGTTTCTCATTTCTGTGATTCTTACATCGAAACTCGCGAATACTCGTCCCGACGTTCGAAAACAGTTTGCGATGATGGAATACTTCGCAAGCGTAGCTGTTAATAAACCGTCATATATTACGAGTAATATTGGAATTTTGTGAAGTAAAGCTTGGATATCGGATTTGGTTCGGATTTGTCGAATTTGATCCCATTACTGCCGATACATACGTTGTGTCACCGATAACAACGTTCCTTTCGAGGTAACGCGGCTGAAGTAAACGGTTCGCTAGACGATCATCGAAATCGATACCGTGTAACGTGTTAATTGCCGATCGGCCGAATCGGACCAAGTTTCGGATCTGGGTCAATTGGCTGCGCTCGCCAAGTCTGTATATTCGCGCGAGCTTTCGATGCTGCGACGCGTCGAAAGGGTCCCTGTTTAAATATTGCAAAATATACGGCGAGAAACGTGTCTGTCGAACGAGCACAGCGCAAGTTTCTCCTCCTCTCGCGTTCCTCGCCAATTTGCAAAATATCGAAAAATCGACTCCACATCGTTTGTCCCATCTTATCCCAGATTTGTCGCTTTAAACACCTTTTAAGTCGTTCGCGTTCTCGTTTGACTCTCTGGCTTGTTCGATTTGTTTATCGTCGTTGCCGATATACCTGCTAGGTCCTTCGACCTTTTCCTTGCGGAAAATCTGTTTTTATTACGATCGAATTTCGCGGAACTCGATAATTGGCGCGTAACAGCTGACAGTAAGGCAGTCGAGAATGAGCAGTCGAGTGGTACGGTGGTATTGTATCGTATTGGTTCGTATCGTGTTGTATGTATGTATATATGTTATTACTATTATTTGCACGTAAATATATACTACGCGTTGTAAGTATTTGGACACTCTGTAACGTTAGCTTAAATCGAATGCTTTCAAGCGGCTCTCATTTTTCAATTATTTTACTTCAAATCTGTTTATTCGCGGGTCCCTTATAATATAAGTTTAAGTAAACGAAGTCTAATTTATTAAAGTTTTGCAATAATCCTAACGAGTAGCGTAAATTACTAGGTTGTCCCAAAAGTGTATATTATCTGTATTATATCATTAGGGCTAGTCAAAGTTATTACAATTAAATTCAATAAGATATAATTGTAATAACTTTGACTAGCCCTAATACTTACAACCGACAGTGTATACTCCATACAGTGGATACTCGAAATACGCCGAAAAATATAAAAGAATTCTTCGTTGAGAACATTTCGAGGAGCAAGCAGAACCTCGATGGGCCTGTCGTTTCTTTATGAACCGAGTATCAGCCGATTAAATTTCTTTGCAATTTATCGATGAAATGCAAGTACACGGGTATCACGGAGCATTACAATTTTCCATTGTGGCCATACAGTGTGCTTTACGAGGGGATCTGCGAAGAGTATTCGGTTTAACACGGCTGGTACGTGAACGTCTGGAATAGAATTTGCGAACAACATTATTGCGGCTCGCTGTACGTATATCCGGAAAATCCTCTCGTAGCTGTCCGGGTTAGAAACGGTGTAATCGTTAAGAGCACGCGTATACGTGCGTGTACGTGCAAGTGGAACGCGGATATCGGAGATTCGAATCGACACTTGCCCCGTTTCATCGCGAAACGCCATGGCACGGAGTGACGTTTCTATCTAAGCCCGTGTAACGTTCTTCCTAGGGCTGCGATAGGCAACACCGAAATTACGGTTGCAACGCGAGAAATATAATATATCGCATCGGTCGTGTCTATCACGACTCGATCGTGAACTCGTTCCCTTTTCGACCATACGCGTCGTATCGAATGTTACTTTTTACCAATTTTCTACACGTCCGATTGTAACGCGGAGCGAAAAGACGATGAAAAGAAACACGGGAATCGACGAAGAAGCGAATAACGGGGATAGTGGACTGGCTGGTGAACGTGTTTCGACGCATACTGTAGACAATTTTTATGTTCGTATCGTACCATGTGTTATATAAGAAATAGTGAAATTTCATTAGCGCCGTAACAAGGCACCACTGTTGTCCGAAAATTGCATAATAGAAATTACAAGATATTTATTGGAAATATATGTATATCTAGTAATATGTACAGTATGAATAGCTGGAAGCACGTTAAGTACGACGCCACTGAATATCGAGATTTATTAATGAATGATCGACCGTTTAAACGCTTCTGTCATCCTCGCGTATCTTGCAATTTTCACATGTATTTTCAGATTCGTTCCATGCTTTACAAATCGACGATACAGTCTCGAGTCTCGTTACGATGCTGATGAAATTTCAAAATGTTTAGCATATCACACGTAATATATTCATAAAGTGTGTCTGCAAGTGTTTGAATACTTTCGTGTATAATAGAAGGACAGTATCTCCTCTGTACGACATGGATCGATAGAATTTTTAATTAGTGGATCTCGTTGGTGTTTGCGATGGATAAAATCGAATCCTAAAACAGAAAATATCGAAATAACGAGGGAGCGTGGAACGGAGTAAAAACGGTCGTAATAATCGCAAACAGGGATTCTAGCGTTAATTTCGTAAACTACAATCGCGGCCGATCGAAAAAAAAAAAAGAAATACAAAATTTCGTTCCGTAGCGAAACACCTGCGAACGATCGACCTAATTCCATCGGTGCAATTGACCACGTGAAAAATTAGTTTATCGTTGTATCCTCTTCGTCGGGGTTAGTTCCGCTGGCCTTGATCCGATGTCATCTTCCTATTCCGACCATGTTGGCAAACGCTATTACGTGATATTGCACGAACCGAATGCAGGGTCGATTGAATTAATCGAAGAACTTACATTACCGTCGAAGTTTCGAGCAAGGTCGCTTGCCAATTTATTTCAAGACCCGTGTGTTTAGTCCGCTCGTCCCTGTCGGTTACGTCGAATAAAAGAAATCACTGTCGACGTTAAACGTTCATCCGGCTTCTGTATTTTAATATTATAAGAGGCTCCGAGTGGAAAAATTAAGGGAGACGGGTGTAAATAATATTTTAATCGATAGAAAACACGTGTCAAAATTCGACGATTGAGAATCGACGATCGAGTCCCGTTGAGAATGTCATGGACGGAAGATACGAAGATCGTGCGTCTGCGGAGATACAGCTCGTACACGGCTCGAAGGCAGGCACCATCGGTCCGTAAAAAAGAGAAATTGCAACAGTGAAACGTCAGGGACTGGTAGGATCGGTGGGTAAAATACGACACGATATCTCTCATCGTGCGAAGGACTGCCGTAGGCGGCACTTTTCAAGAAGCTCTCGTCATGATAGCAGAGGAGAGTCGCGGCTTCGTTCGCGAGACTCTCTTTTCGTCGTTCACGGACTTTCCCTTAAAATTCTTTCTCTCCTATTTATCGCGATTTCGCGTTGTCCTCCCTCGGGAAAAATTACAGAGGAGCCAACGTGACTACGTTGCCTCTTTGTTCGTTCGCTTTTCGTTTCACGCGGATACGACGTCGCTGCTACTGCAGCCGCTGCAACCCGAGAGGAATAAATCGTTGGCTCGTGTTTCGTTCTATCAGGACGCGATAGAATCGATGAATGAATATACTCGATACACGCGTCGACTCAACGGCGCTCGCCGTTATCGAGTTGACGAACGGGGTCTATGTCTTGTACGTGTGCTATGAAATCGCATTTTTAGTAGGCTGTTAAGATGCATCGGATAGATAAGATTTATAACGCGGATTCAAGGATCCCCGGATTTTCGGAATAGGCGTTCGTTCATCGTTTCGCGCCGACGTTTTCACATCGAGTTGCTTTCTAAAGGCTTTCTCGTATTTTATACGTGTACGTACAATACAGTCGTTACAAAAAGATTCGTACGCCGTTGTATTTATTATAGCGTTGATATATCGATTGATCGAGTCCAAGTATATCGAGTTCCGTGCTTTCATACTTTCATACGATAAGAAAATTTAATGCCACGAATACGAAACGTGGGACGTAATGAAAAATGTAAGGTGCGTGTACGTACAAATACTTTTCCTAGCTATTTTATCTTTGACGCGATTTTTCATCGAAACGTTCGAGAAATAATTATAATAACAGTTTAAATCTTTTATTTCGAGGATATAACTAATCGGGAAAAATAACGAACAGTATAAATTCCGTAATAAATTAGCGCAAGAGTGGTGTGCACCGTGCGTGCTATCGGTTACACGGCTGAAATGCAATTAACTTCAACTTCAACTTGTGGTATCGTGGCAACTGCTTCGCGTATGCCGTTTCAATGTAAACTTCTCGCAAAGTGGCATCGTAGAATGGGTAATCCGTATGTGCGATTTAGTTACAAATCGGTTGAACGTATTTAATGAAAGCTATTTGATTTTGAGTATTTATAATAACGCCTGTGTCAAATTGCTAGTCGATCGATAAATCGCGTAGTCGATAATTTAAAGAAACTGCAAACTGTTTAAAGGAAAAATTTATGCAGCCATCTACATAAAAGTAATTTTATATTTTCGCGTGTAAAATAGCGTTGTAGATTTTTCAACTTTTAACGCGTGTTGGAGGATACGCTTTATCAAAGGAAGTTGTAACGTAAATGAATCCTGTTTACGACGTTACGCGAGTTTAGAAAAGGAAATGCCGTAGCGAACGCAATTAAAACTACTTGCTTAGCGAGTGATACGAGTATTTGAAATTTTAAACGTAAACAAATGCTAATGGGGCTCTACGAACTTCCGAAATGTAATTACCATCTTTTTTTTACAAGCACGCTTCGCTCGTTTGTTTCAGCCGGATGACAAGGTAAAGCACGAACACACACGGTAAACTTTGAATCGAACCTGCAACTAGACTCGACTATGGAAGAAATCGCATGGAACTTCATATTGTAAATATCGAGAATAATATTCCAGAACGAACTTCGCCACACGAATTTTCCTTTCGTTTCTGAATTTTTTCGCCTTCCTATATCATGCCAAACGCCCAACTCAAATAACACTGATTTCTTTCTTTCATTTACACTTCTTATCAGTGATCAATGGAACTTGGTATTTCCATTCTACGGGCTACGATCTCAGAATCAAACACGATTCTCTATCTGTTCTTTTTGCGAACAAGCTTCGCAAATGTCTCCGGAGTTCGAATCTCGGTATTACCTTCCTTTTCGTAATGTTCTTCTTGTTTTTCCTTCGAGTCCTTGAAAGGGTATTCCGTTTGGTTTCTTCTTGGCGGAATAACGCGAACATGTTTATCCAGTCGGCATGAATCAACCGATTACGGTAACGAAATTCTAATAAATTCCATCGATCCAAAGTCGTAAGAAAATTAACGTTTTCGGGTGAAAATTACACAGGGCAGCACATTCGTGCGTTCTTTCCAGGGAAGTTGGAGTACCACGGGTCGACAGCGTCGTTCGTCGACGAGACAAAAACTATGAATTTGTTTAACCATGGCGAGAGTTAATTTTATCGCGTGCGCGTCAGAAACGTGGAATTTAAGGGGTCGAGTACCGTTAGTTTGGCGTGTAAGTAGAAACTCGTTGGTTTACTGTAAACTACAACGTAAATGGGATCGGATATACGCGTTGGTAAGATCTGGCAAAATACAGAAGAACTCGAAGGAAACAAGTATGAGAAGAACTTTGGAGTGTCGAAGCTCGACTGTTGCCAATTATCAGCCGAAAATGAAACTTTAATACGAAGTAAGAAAAACAGGTTCTAGTTTCCTTAATTGTGTATTAAAATCAGCGGAAGAGACGTTCCGATTCGTTCTATTGATTTAACGTTATACTCGGAGTGTATCGTGAAGACTGGAACATGGATGACTACGCAAATTCATACTTTTGAGAAGATGATTAAAAAAGTAGAATCTTGCTGGATAATTGTGTTATCTATCAAGCACTATAGATAATGTTGTACTTTGCATATTTCATATATCTTTGCACATTACGTATGTTCAATTTTCCACTTTCCAGTTTCCTGTAAATACGTGCAAATCCGCAGCTCAACTTGACGAAAACGTATCCAATGAAAACCATCAGAAATAGTAGAAAAAGAGGAAAAGAATGTATTGGGTTGGCAACTAAGTGATTGCGGATTTTGTCAATACCAACTAATGACAAAATCCGCAATCACTTAGTTTCCAACCCAATACATTCGTACGTTGCAGAAAAACTACGAAACTGGCGAGACAATAAAGCTCATAATTCGCCAATAATTTCATCCACGAAATGGAACGAAACTAACTCGACCAAACATCTGCAAAGTCAATTTCACTGTGTTCTAGCTTCCACTCCTATCAAACCTGGTCGCGACATGTCTCGTTTAAAACGATAGGAGCCGCCGGATTGCGTATAATAAAATTATTTTGTTTCCAGAGACAGGACGTGCACACGTTTACTACTCGACTATGTAGAGGTTACTCACATTGTAATACGAAGTTCGAAGGCAAACGATCGAAAGCGTTAGGAGTATCTTGATGTGGCGTTTGCGTAATGGTTATGAGCGGAGCCCGTTTCTCTATAACGATTTATAATCACTCGTATTAATATTTTCATTAACGAAAACTGAAGACTAATTAGAACGGGGCAATTTATCAATGTAGCAAATATACGGCATTCGAGCATTGCACCTCGCGTTTTGCGCTCGATCAATCTTCATTAATTATGCCATCAGTTTACATCGTCAGCTACGTTACGTATCGTGTTAGCCGAACGAGTAATTAATTTTGCCAACATTCTCCGATGTTTTACATACAAATCGTGCTCGTTTTTGTACTCGTTAAGTGTCGTACATTCGCAGATTCAGTGTAAATTATGGTACTCGTCGTTTAAAAAGTTTGCCTGTAGGAAAAAGTTTCGAAATCTCGGATTCGTCGAATAACACTCTTACGATTATCGTTGTTCGATGTAGAAATTGCCAAGGCAGAGCTAGAACATCGGCGAATTGGAGTAGCGTGAAGAACGAAATTAAAAAGTATAAGAAAAAGAAAGGGAATCACGCGGATCTTAGTAAACGATTTCGTGGAATTCTGTTTAAACTGGCGTTTCTTTGCAACAACGATGGTTCTACCGGCAAATTATTTAATTCCCAGATCGACAACTCGGTAATTGTTTTCGCATGTTTGCCAGCATGCTATAGCGTGGTCGGTAGGAGGACCGGCTTTGTGTCCGGGTTTAGCACGCTTGTCCGTAATTAATTTTGCTCGTCAAACAATCGACAAGCTTCTACTTTAATCGCAAAAAAAAGAAGAGAAAAGAAGAAAATAAATCGCGTTTATGCATGCCGTTCGAAAGCGGAATTGCCACGCGGTCTCGAGCATCGTGGCAATTGCGGCTACTTACGTACTTACTGCAACCACTAAAGATCTCGTTGTACGCTTTTCTCTGGCATCTTTATCGCTGTATAATTTTCAAGTGACGAGAGCCAAGAACTAAGAGACGACGGTCGTTTTGTTAAAGAAATTTCGTGCGTATCGTTGGAACGGGTACAAACCAAGTTATGCGGCTTGATGATAGTCGACCTGAGTCTTAGAACCGATCTCGTTCATGTAAAGTAGAAAAACGTGCCTTAATTACGCTTTGTTCGTGCCGTAAAGCTAAGATCACGGAGGAAATAACGTTCGTTTTCGAATTTTTTGTTGAGAAGAAAAATGATCTCGTAAAGCGTCGAGCAAAGCGTTTTCTTTCTTTTTTTTTTTTTTTGCTTTTCAAGTAGCCACGTTTTTGCCATGTTGATTGTCGCGTCCCGTAATTGAACAGTACCGTTTCTAGTAGAATAGATTCTCTTTATTTCACGGGGATGATGCTTGTACGGTAATAGCGTAATTCAAAGAGATGCACCGAAGTGGAAAAGCTCATAGCACGTAGAAAGACGAGAGGCAGACGGACGAAAAAAGAGATAAAAATCGAAAGAAGAGAAAAAAGAAGACTCTTGGCGCGCTTGGCAGCGTTCGCGCTCTATGTCGCTAAATCAGATGAATAGCTTCAATTAAGATACTTCCTCCGACGGACCGCGTCTTTTTAGATGCCGTGGAAATTTTAAAAAACATGTTTTGCAGCTTCTTAATTAAAGGGATTAGTATCAACGAAATCAACGAGTCATCCTATAGCGTGTTGATATTTGGCAAAGTTGTTTGAACATTCGACGAACATTTTCGAAAGTATTTTCACGTTTTTTCACGTTCGTTATAATTTATATCGTGCGAGCACCTCGTATGTCCGTTCATTCGCTTGGCCACCGTTTCTAACACCTTATCTTTATTTCCTGTAATACGCAAACAAAAGCAGTTAAAACTCGAAGGAACAATACGAGGATGAAAACAAGCTTACGAAGTAGAGCTTTCTGCATAATCTTATGAATGCGGTATTTTGTGTAAATCTGAAATATTTTACATATTTAACTGGTTCTAGTATTTACATATTTAACTCGTATTAGTATTTACATATTTAACTCGTATAGTTGGATGCTACGTTAGAAACATCTCTCTCTCTCGCTGCTTCGTCTCTTCCTTTCTTCTTATCGAACAGAATTGGATTCGTCGAGCTCTTTAATTCCGTACTTTATGTTCGTGACTTATTTTTACGATATTATCGAACAAAATGAACATACTCTTACAGGCAAGCAATACAGACGAAAGAATATATCGTACGTTCCGTAAGACAAGTGGAAAAACATATCGAGCGAGGAACAAGTTATAAACAATCGGTTTAGAAACGATAGAGGCTCGTTCTGAAAGTCGTCTTACTAAATGAAACTGTTATCAATTAACAAGATCGTTACGCCGAAGTTAATTACTTTACGTTCAAATATTTCGCAAAATCTTGTCAGCTATCGAGGAATTATCTTCTGATTCTCACCGGTTACTTGTCCATCGATGCAATATATCGCAAACGACTGTATAACTAGCCAACTTCGGCGAGTTCGCAAGCTTTCCAAATCTGTACACGAATAACTTGGAAACTTGGAAGCTTTTTAAGTTGGAGACAAAAGACTCGGGAACTTAACAAATCTGACACGTCCTGACAAACCGTCCCAAGTTTTTAATCCTTTTAACCCTTAACCCATTTTTGGTGCACGAGGTTTATGTACGAAGCAATTTTCGTACATAGGAAAAAGATACGTTCGTGAATATCGAAGTACTTGGTATAATTATTTATGACACGACACGTATAATATGTAAATGGAAATAGAAACGATTCCATGTAACGGCGAACGTATACGTACGCTTGCAGCAAATACGTATTGAACGTTGGAGGATGTATGTGTACGCCCTTCGTAGCGAAAGTCGTTAAATCGGCGTCTAAAATCACGCGAACGTGCGACCGCGTAGAAATTGTGAAAGATCGCGACGAGAGATAGGTTATCGGGTTTTGAAAAACCGAGTACACGTGTGCGTTCGTGCTAAATTCTTCCACACAAGAGAGTTTCAAGATTCGATTCATCACGCTCGTAAGAATTGTATGTAGGTCATCGAGCTTAATGCAGCGATCAATCATTCGTGCTGCGAACGAATTTGCTTTCGCCTTATCGCGTTATCGTTTGTCAAATTTCGCGATTTTTTTTGCATCGGTTGCTGCGTTTGACAGCTACAGGGTTATCTTTTTACCTCTGGATGTTGATCGATGGGAATAGAGTAGCGGGATCGACGTTGCTCTTCCAACATGTGTCTCTACGCTGAATTCTTCTTTTCTTTTTTTCATTCCAAGTTACGTATCCATAGAAAATGCAGATTTCCGTAGCCAGCTTCTCGATCCTCGAATGCATGGCGCTGCTACTTGGCGACATACAGTGGCTACAACGAGTATTGGCACACCCTCTTGTCTTCCAACGAAGCGTTTCTTCTTTTATCATGTTGTACATTTGATCCTCAAATTTTCCTAGTCACGTGGAAGTACTGGTAAATGATGGCAAGTACGATATACCTGCACCTAATTAATTAATATGTAAACGCTGTATGTAAACGCGATAGCGCGTCAATACCCTCTAATTTAACAGGGATAGGACACTTATCGTGTCACGTGTACAGCAGAGTACAAACAAAATGTAAAACCCATCTACGAGTAATTTCGTAATGTCCGATGAACTTATCGTTAAGTTACTCGTATCTCGCTTTAAATCTCTGCCAATTGCTTATAAAGTCGGAGAGACGTCACCCTTCTGGATTCGCGGGCGATTCTCGTTTTTGCGAGAGGTTTCTTGCGCGCCTATAGCCGGAAAATATAATCGTAGACGTCTCGCCGGCAACATCCGACGCCTATCAACAAAGAGACGCACGGAATTCGACCGTCGGTGATGGGATACTTTCGTTACCCTATGCTGCCAGGGTGAAAAGGAAGGACCGACGTTTCCTTCGAGCCGCAAAATTATTCCCGATAGCGGTAGCGAAGTTGAGAACGTTCCATCGTGGAACGAAATTGAAGGGGGTTAGGTTGGTGTGGGATAACGTACAGGCCCGGTCACCCTTATCAAAACCGGTTTGAGGAGCAGACGCGAAAGGTCGGTTGATAAATCTTTAAGCAAATTCAAGCTGGAGGGATTGTCGATACGTTGGTACGGTAGAGAAACATCGTGGAAATGACGAGGGAGGCTTGATTCTCGCGGATATCCCAAGGGTGACATACAGACTAGAACGTAGCCGTAGAAGGCGCGGATAAGGAAGAAAGATAGAGACAATGGTAGGGGATGAACGTGGCTGTGCGACTGTACGGAAAAGTATACAGTCGATTGGCCGCGAGTCTCGCTCGTGCCGGTCCTCTGTATTTTCATCCGAGCAAGAACCAAGGGAGAGGCCGATTGTGGAGTCGAGATTAAATTTGGAACGTTTCGTGTTATACGCTCGTGAAATTTAGAAAGGTAGGTATTCGCGCGAACGCGTCCCCGGGATGAAAGGAAATTTTCTCCGGGAGGAAAACGGTCAGCTGCGTATGCGAAAATTCATCGAGCCTCCCGAATGGGATACACGAAACGAGACGAAAGCGTATCGTTCTATTACCATGTTCCAATAAATAAGCCGTAGGACGAACGACAAGCGCGTATTGTCGTGCTTAAGTAGAATTTGTATGGTAGAAATTAGCGTAGTCGGGCGAGGTTTGCAAACGAACTAGATGATTCGCTTAATTCGACGTATAAACTCGTGCGGTATATCGCGAGGCATCGAGGTACGCGAGGTAAGAGGCGCGCGTAATACAATAACGAGCCTTTCGCAACTTCGCTTTTCCGCTGAAATATGGAAGTAGCCTTTAATCTTTTAAATGGAACGCTGGTGTTACCTTGCAGAGTTATAAAGAATATGAAACGTTGACCGAGTAAGCGTTGGCTCGCGTAGCCTCGCGTTAACCGCTAAGATTTTTATAAATCTAATAAATTCGTTCCCAGTGAAAAATGTAATATTACTGCGGTAAAACGATGCTTAGACGATAGCCACGAAACCGATACATATTAGATACGATCGTTGGGCCGACGACAAAAATAAAGCGCGTCATATCGGATCCAGTTTGATCTCTGGTTACGTTCGATGCGTCGTAATTTTATCAAACAGTTAATAATGTTCTATTTTTCCGACAATACCATCACTTCTTCCCAGCGTTAAACACTACTCGATTTCCGCGCAATCGATGCTCCTCTTTAAATAACAAGACGTTTATTTAAACCCGAACTACGAATATTCTAATTACGCGTTACGTACGTACGGTAGCTCGCGAAGGTACTCGAACACCTGCCACGGCATTTTTTCGCGAATATATTATACGTATATACTATACCGCACGAAATATCGTTAATTGAATCGTACGATACAAGCTGCAAGAAATTTATTGCAAACATTCTCTTAGCGAAAAATTACCATACGGTATAAATATCTTCAAATGTATACAATCAGCCGTGAAGCTAATAAATTCTCTCATTAAACATCATCATGGCTTTCCGATACAATGAATACAATTGATTGTTGGTATCCAAGTTTTACCGATATAACACGATAGCCGTTGGATTTCGTTGCAAAACTAACGAGATCTCCAGGTATTTCCTATAACGTACGCGTAAAAAGTTTGCTAGAGTGTTCACACGCCTTTTCCTCGTTCCCTGCTCTTTCTCGTCTTCGTCGAAACTACTGGCGAAAATTTATATTAATACCTGTAATTAGTCCAGTTTACCGGCTGTAAAACGTCCTGTTTGCGGGACCGAAAGAAGAGTCGGCGCGGGATAACAACGTTCTCGCCGTAATTTATATCGGGTTACGCGGTCAACGGTTGATAATAGGCAGCCGTGTTCTTTAAACGTTAATGCCGTGTCGGTCTCGCTCGATTCATATTCTCGCGAACATTGTGCCCGCTCATTATTGTTGCACCTCGAACGAGCGCTTTTCATCGGTGTTGGCGGCATAATAAGCGATTAATAGCGCCACAGGTTCGCAGCTGGTGACTCGATGAGAAGCCGCCATCGACAGCGTCATTTCCTAACCCCATTGAATGTATCGAGAGCCGATTGAGAGGAATGGGGTTGCGCCGGGTGTGCCGATGGTGATTGGTGTGCGGTTGCACGGTTGCTTGTAACTTTCTGATCGAATGGCGGTTTGTAATGTTTGCGAAATGTTTATGGAGCTATATTTAGATATATACATAAATATATTTTTATAAAAGTTTCTCTACGGAGATTGAGTGCCAGAGTAGCGCGGAAACTGTCGAGCAATTTGATGAGAGGTGGCTGAGGCCTTGGCGAACTAACGGTCCGCACAAAGCAACTTTGTGTAGGTGAAAATGATTTAATTTGCTTGGCGTTTAATGAATGACAAAGGCTGCAAGTGAAATATTTCGTTTGAGGAGAGCATGGCGCGGTCGACGCTCTGCGTTTGGAAATTATGTAAGTTAGCCATACCTTCTCGTTGAGCAGATTATTAACGCTACGTTGCTTAAAGCCTTTGTGAAACTAATGATTTCAAGGAAACGCGAACAAGTTCGAAGAATCGCTGGCCGAAGCTTTTAGATTCTTTTTTATTAGATCGACTTCGAAGTTTACGGCTGTGTCGTATAATTATAAGGTTCCTGATCCTTCGTCCATCAGTAATATGTATTTTTCGACGATTAAATTAATAAATAAGAATGCAGATCATCGGAATAGGCGTTCTTAGTTGATAAGAATAGGATCGATAATTGTTTACGCGCGTCTAATATATCGTTAAATGAAATTGGAAAGATCCGTAGATTACGTTACATCTTGAAACCAGTCGTTTCATAAATACTGGATTTTTAATTAACGCGGCAGTTCTTCTTCGTTTGCATTTTACGAGATGATCGACGGCTTAACATTTCAACGAGCAACTTAACTTGCTGTCAACTGCTTTATCGCGCTAAATAATTACTTTGTCATCGAATACTCGCGACGATCCACGGTATCTTCAATTTTTCTACGTCGAATTTTCAATTTCACGGTACTTGATGTATCTCGAATAGTTAAAATCGATAACAACTTTTGTTACCGACTTGTCGCTGCGTCCTGTCAATAATTCTATTTGTCTTATGCAGGGATATTTCGGTAAAGGGATGGCACCGCTTCTGCACGAATATTTTTTTGTTCGCTTTTCCACCGTAATCAAAATGTGACAACACAATATTTTTGTTAAAATATTCAACCGTATAAATTTGCGTATATTTTTCGTTCTAGATTAATGCCTACTACAGATTTATCGAGTTACGTGTCAACTCAGAGAGCTAGTGCTATTTATGCGAAAAAGTGTAACCAATGGATAAAATTTTACAAAAAGAAAAAGTAGCAAACGAGGAAAAAAATAATTCGTAATACGAGTAGTTTGAATCTCGTCGATATCGATTTACCAAGTTTACGAATTTGTGCTTTTCAGCATGATGGAAAAATGAAATACCGAGGTTACAGGAATTGCGAAGGCAACTAGTTGGAAGTTGCTGAATTTTCCTGATTTCTATACATCGAACCGCGTATAAACGTACAGAGACGTGCAAATGCCATGATCTGTATGGCTGTAGGAAAGGAAATAGGCCATTCGAATAGACGGGCTAAGCATTGTACGACAGCGAACGTAAATCGTCGAGTGCTATAATTTTATAGATACGTCTGAATAAAATGAACTTGATTCGAGACCGATTTTGCTGGCTCATAAGAGGACAGCTAATGAATTATTATTGCCAAGACGCTACCTACTAATTCCGATGCGATCGAAGCAACGTACACAAGGACGTAGTAAGTTATTTTCGCTTGACCGATCGTGTTCGATCGCGAGAACTATAACAACGTTGAATTATGTCATAATATATACAGGTTGAACGTCGATTTTTGATCGCCGAACACGTCGAGTATTTACGGCTGAAAGCTCGTTGAAAGTTTACCGTAGTCTGTCTGTACGCGCGCACTGTCGTGCACCCAAGGCACGCGCTTTTTTCCCATTGAAACGTATTTCCGATTATTTGTTTCCATTTTTGGGAAAACAACGAGGAGGTACAGCGATGTTTGATATAGTCTGCCGGTTTGTTTGTAAATTCTAGCTTTTACGGGGGCAAAAAATGTATTGTTTACGTGAGACCGAGGGCAGAAAATTTTTGAAAAAGCACTCATAGGTCGCGAGAAAATTTTAATACCGAATGAATAAAAAATGGTTGATCGATGTAGCTAGGCTGAAACTTTTAAATTCTAAATTCTGCAAACGAAGCGTAAAACCGAAATATTTTCCATGTCTATCTTTATATCAGGTTGCATCGTATATTAACGGCTGTTAAATGGAAACGCGCACTTTCGCGATCAAACAATATCGAACACGGTTTCGAAATTTTCAAACGGTAGATACCGGCTTTTAGCGTGATGTAAAATGTTCGCTGTGTCCGTGTCGCCGCTTTTATCTCCTACCTCGATGGACAATATGGAAAAAGTCTATACGTTTTTGCCAATTGAGATTCGATACTTGCTTTTCCAACGTTTAATTACGCGAATTAGACGACGATTTTGAAAGATAGCTTTTCGAGGTAGAATAATCTCGGTAATAAAATCTAATTTATTGCTTTAATGCAAGCGTCCGTCAGTTTATCGGTTTGATTTGATATTGTCAATTTTTTTCACTCGCTCTTACCCCGAAAATCTCTTATCCGTTACGTTTCTATTTTCTTAGCACCGTTTCAAATTCGATCAGGTGGGCAGGCGTCGATATTAAATTCACTCGATAAAACGCAAACGCGTTACCTGTCAGATTACCATTCGAAACTGGGAATATTAACACGAGTATGTGTATACAATACAACATGCTCGAGGCAATAAAATCAAACCGCCACCGACGGCCGCTCGATCCACCAAGCATACACTGGGGTGAAAATCAAAGGTCTACCTATTATCACCCCTTCTCTCTCTCTCTGTCTCTCTCTCTCTCTTTTGCTCTCTTTATTCGAGCTTCCGAGGCAGTCAAATTAGTATAGGAAAACCGATGTACTAGAAGAGATCGCACGAATCGTTGTGCTCCAAGGTGCAAGTAATTCGAGTTAAATAACGAAATAGCGTTAATTGAGTTAATTTATAAGTAATTCCCTACCATATATAGTTCGGAGTTCTTTCTAGTTTGCGGCATAGGAGTCTCTAAAATTTCTGTTCCGCAACAGGCGTGTGCCTCGATCAAAAATAAATCACAACAGTGGAAAACATGGAACAAAAGAAAACTGTCGGGTTTCACTGACAAGAATCGTCTTGCAACATTTAATTTCACCCTGAAAATCTTCCGGAGCAACTAAACGTACGAAAACGTCAAGTTGCGTCACGTAACGCCATCGTCTCGACGCAATCGCGAGCTTGATACCGATCGAGCAATAGCCAACCCGTATGTACGTTGAAAGAATAACGAAAGACGTTGCCGTGCGAATCGAGGCTATTGGCGATCGAGATATTAGAAGATAAAGACGAAGACGTTAGATTTTTTAAGCGTCTAAGGAGTAGTGTACTTGGAGGTTTCACGTCGACACAGGTGGACGGGGTGAATTTCATTGACCTCGATTTCATAGCACACACGAGGGTCCCTTAATCACCCTTGACCCCTTTCCTCAACGAAATTGTGCATACAACCTTTTCCAATCTTCCGCATCTACAGCCACAATGGATCTTTAGAGGAGCTGCCGGCATCCCTTGAGCGTTACTTCAGAGCCAGCTTGGCGCTAGTTATACGTTCAACCTTCGATCCGATCGAAATGCCTCTGACAGCTTCTGACACCTTCCCTGGTAACGACGTTAGGCTGTATCCCCGTGAAATGACCGCGAAACCGAATGATCGGAACTTTGCTTGACTAGGGGATCGAGAGAGTTATTCACGGACCGGACGTGTAGTTTACGTCTATCAAGATCGCCTGTAATACGTATCGGGTCGTCGTATAAATAATGCCAATCTTGCGAAGGGGTGCTCGATGAATTTATCAGCATCAACCAGGACAGTTTCTTGTGCGCAGAGCGTGACATATAACTGGACTGATTTTTATGCATTTATGGGAAATTGAAAGACAGAAGGCACAGAGAGGTCGTAATACGCTAAAAAATATATAATGTAGTAAACTACGCATCGATAATATTTGTAAAGTAGATAGAAAGTAGATCAGCGAGAAATCTCTGTTTTAGTTTCCGTTTGCTCAATCGTATTCATAAAAATTCATAAAAAGTTTGTTGAAAACTGCGCTAGAGTCACAAAGTTGGAATATAACTTTAAGAGCAGATAGGGACGTAGCTCGTGATAAGAACGTAGCTTCGTCCGGATATGATAGACACCCTATAGAGAGGGGAGAATTCTGTTCGAAGAGGTCGAACATGAAATGGAAGTTGTGTCAAGGCTGTCGTTATCGTACGATGTTGTATATCGTCCGGGTGTAGATTCAGGGAATCAATGGATACTATCGGACGTGCCTGGAAATCAGAATTTTGGCCTATATGGCCGTTTGTCGTAAAGACAGATCCCCTACGATTAGACTTCAGCGATGCCTGCCACATATCAAGTACATATTATGTCGCTTATGCTAAGTTATCGTAAAATAAGACTCTGTTTATCCGAAATCGTGGAAGGGCAAACCTATTCGAATAACAAGATGTCTTGGATAACAGGAGTTCGCTAATTCTCTCTTCCACCTCTGTCCCTTCGGATAACAAGAGCTGATGTTCGTATTACTGGATTTCAATTAATCTGTTCGTGCGTGTTGCTTCTCACGATATAGAATGCCATAAAATCGATCGGACGTTGAATTTCGCCATGCGACTGATTACTTTCTTAAACGTGTCGATCCGTAATTTGTAACGAAGATCGAAACGAATGCATCGATCTTTCTTCAAAAATATTAAAATTCGTCGTTCGTATTACGTGGAAATCGTCGTTTCCTTGCACGTATAACGACCAATGCTTCAAGTTTTCAAGTAAAATATTCGTTTCGTATTAATATATCGCCGTGGTAAACACGTCTTCGGCAGCTGAGCAAATATTCATAGAAGTTAGCATGTATAGAGTGAACGTTCTTGTGCATCGAGTACAACGAAACAAGTTCGCATAACTGGTGCATGGTGCAGTGTGGGCCTGGATGGTGAGAGCTCGGCAACATGTTCGGTAAAGCAGGTACTGTAGCAAAATTTGTTTGAATAAGCCGAGTTTGGACAAATGGACTTCTATCGTACAACGCATACGTAATGACAACTTACGAGATATTTCTAACCGAGTTTACGCATAATTTTACAAGGCAATGTAACGTACGCGTATACTTAGCCGCTTTGCAGTGCTTCGAAAGAAAATTAACGACGACCAGCGTACGAAGTGAAATTTTAAGAAAGACAGTTCTCCTTTGACTATCTTTTGACGTTGATTCGGGATGATCGTCAAAAGGCACGCACGCTTTGGAAATACGTACGATGGCTACATACGAATTTCTGTTTCATGAAAATTTCGTTTGCGCATGAAACATTTTTCCTTCTATTTTTGAGCGCGGGTTATTTTTTTTTTTTTTACACAAGGTTTTTTTTCTTCCTTTTACTTTTTGCGATGGAGGAGAGAGAACGTATAAATGTACATTTTCCAGAAACCTTTTAGGTCGACGTACGACGTCGATTTTTATTTACACACGCGCGACGTACGATACTTTGCTTTCGAAAAAAGGCTCCGAGCTTTCTACAGTTTCGGAGATCGTTGCAAACATCGCTTTCTATTCTGCGGGGAAATTAGCTGGAAACAAGGTCTCGTCGAAAATCGACGTTTATTATGCAACAACCTAATATAATCGTACTTCGATATTTAACACGATTAGCTGTTATCTCATTTTGAAGTCGAACGATATTAAAATCATGTCTACTAATTGAGTTACAACTTAAATTATACAATCTGAAACTTTGGATAATAACAGTAATCAATGCTTCTGTGGAAATTGTAATTTATGCATTACGAAGTAACGAGCAACGTATTTTACGGATTAGCTTACTGCACGATGTACCGCCATAGCCGTTGCTGAATAACAGCTGAAAATCTTGTAAAATATAGCTCGCATAAAATGTAGCATTACATGCGTATTTTTCATAAAGCATGATCCGTGTTAGCCTCGTGCTTTTTCTGAAGCGTGCAATTTTAAATAATCACATAGCGAAGCTACGTGTCCCAGAACTCGTCCGAAATTAAAAATCTGCATCGTATTCTCGTGTTGCTAATGATTGCTGCGGTATAAGTACATAGATGTTTTACTAACACGTAAAATACGAATACGTAATCGCTTTCGGTTACGGTTTATTTGCGTTGAAATTGTAAATTGCGCGATGTAGGTTACCGGTTCGATGACGCTTTCATAGACATTGTAGAAGTAAAATATAACTCGCTAGCAGGATATTGTCAAATGTACAAAAATTCTGTTGCTGTTGCTGCAGTAACATTCTACAGTTTTATTAAAACCCTTTAAGTGTTCTACGCGTTACTACCATCGACCGGTTATCGAGAAACTTCCTATCGAAAATTGTTTTGTTTTTGATAGTTCCACCGATAAATGAGTGTTTTTTACACTGTTTCAGATGTGAAAATATCGAATATCCCGTAAACATGTTTGAAACGGATATTACGTGGTCTAATGGGTAAAATTTTAATAAAAAAGAAAGATTTTTCTTCTTACTCCATCTTACTTCTTTTTCAGATAACTCTGTTATCGATTTGGTATTTTATTTATTTATTTATTTTTACACAGTCCCTTCCTTGCAGGTTTAGGCGAAGTTCCAGATTCACAGTATATCGCATTCTTTGATTCTCTGATACTCGCTTGAAATTTACGTTCCATTTCGTACACAAAAATAAAATATACAATTTTAAACAACAATTATTTCCTGTTAGTTTTAGTACAATATCGGAAGTGTCTAAGAAATCGTAAGCGATCGTTACACGAACATTCTCTGTATCAAACGTGATATACAATTAATTTAGTTTATTAGATTTTATCCAATATATCGATGGTTTTTAAATAGCGCGGGAAGAAACACGTAATTGCCTCGCGAATTAATCGGATAACAGAAAGTAGATAAACCTGTGGAATTAATAGAAAGCCGCGAGTAGAAAACGAGACATGGCGTGATCCAAGTTTCTCGTTAAGGTCGTTTCATTCGTTCACCAGGAAAGATAGAGCGGTTAAACGTATAACTTTACCCAGGGCCAATACAGACCTAATGAAACCGGGAATCCCTGATGGCGGATAAATAGCATCGACATTGTTCAATTTACTCGTAACGTGGCCTCTCGTTAATCGTCTGGAATTTCGATCGATCTGCGACAAAATTCGGCTATCAACCGCTTTCAAAATTGTTGCGCGCTTCGTTCGAACTCTTTGCTACCTTAGAATCACCGGAGCTCGATCATGCGAAATATTATAATTAATTACGAGATGACCGGACAATCGAATAAGTCAAACTATGACTATGTTGCTGTAATGTAATTTTGATCTTCGTTTATTTTTTCTAATCTGTTTTTCAATCTCTCTCTGTGTTCCGTTAAGTTACAATTTTTTAAAGAATCACTCCCGTTCCGCAGTCTTCGAACATATTACTCGAACTTTATAGAGTTCGTCTAAGAGTGCAGGATTTGTAGTTTGAGTACTTTGAGCTACTTACTTTGTGATATCTCGAGGTACTTGGCTTCGCTGCGCGCGTAATCACCGATTCCACCGTGTATGCATTCCTCGAGTGTACCACCGAGTCGCATATTTCGAATTACTGATGGCTTGGCATCGAGTTATACGGGTATTATACAGTGTATATCAGGTATTTGACATATGCTCTTTCGCAACACGACGCGTAACATCAAACATATATACATACTGTTTAGACTATGATATTATTTGCTTTACCCTAAAACACATTATAAAGCCAAGCTGGATAGTTTACAAAGACATATTTATGATTCTTTACGTCTCGATCGTGTTTTTAATAGTACGTTGCGCTTCGTGAATATTTTTACCATGAAACTGTTCATTTCCTTATAGGAAAATGTTTCTTCTTCCGGTTACATGTTAACACGATTGAAACCCGAAGAATCACAAATACGTTATCTAATAATACTTTACTTATAAGCGAAAGCTCACAATCTAAGAACTTTTACGATGTTCGTCGGTAAAATATAATTTAATAACACGACGGTAAAAGCCAAGTCGATTTTCGTGGACCAACGAGTTCACGTTTCACAGACAAATACAATGAGACGCTCGTTTGACAATTCATGTAGCCGAAAAGTCTGTCGGTTTAATAAAAGGGAACGCCGTTTGCGGAGGTTTACGAGGTTAATCTCTTCCACGTTAAACGTTCCCGTAACATCGTCAGAACCACTTTTTCTCGTTGGACTTTTCTCTTCTGTTATAATATTAAGAACGTTTATGACGATACCCGATGCAGATGGAGAAAATTCTCGCACGATTCTTCTTTTAGAGTTGCTCTCTTTCTCATCGCGTTTCTCTTCCGCTTTCATTGTAACGCGTTCGTCATAAACTCTCGTCGGTTGTATGTATGTCGTTGTGTGTCTTGTCGCTCAGTGAGCAGAGCATGTTGTCCCATTTTTATGCAAGTTGATTCAAAATCTAAAAGGTACACAGTGCAAACCTTTGTGATATGTTGAATACCAATATACAAAGAGAATTTGTAATAAAAAGAAGAATGTTGAAGTTATTTTATGTTTTTGAATACAAAGAGGCGAATTTGGTTGAGAATGCCTGGTTTCGGGAGAATAGCATCGAAGGTCTATTTGTGGGTCCCATCGACACGCGTGTATCGATATGCTGTTCGGATCTTCGATCGAGCGATCGTAAAACATTTAATAGCGAATAAAAACAGACTAGGAATATCAAGAAAAGAATTTATATGAGGAAGAAAGTATAACCTACTAATATATTAGCGATTTTTTAAAACATGCGTGCAATTTAAAGTTTACAGTTTACATCAGATGGTAAAGTTTCACTAAAAGTAGAAGATTTAGCAAACAGAGGTGTAGAAATGGAGTCTTGAGACTTTTGAATGAGATTATATTTGTGAGTCAATTGAATTTTTATTACGCAATACGTTTCTCTTTGTTCTGACGTTTCGTTTCGCTTTATCAGGGTAGACCTGAACATTAATTCCAACGAACTACAAATATGTCATCTAATCATTTTTCTTTATTAGTAAACGTTTCAAATTTGGACCACGTTAGATAACAATGCACGTAGTGGAGATAACATTTTGATCTTCGCGCCCTTTATGGGCGCGTCGGTTCGCAGCGCCTCGTGCGGTAAAATATTGCATTCTTCCTTATAACAACGCGTGGCGCGTTTTCACATTGAATAACCTAAGTGTTGTGTCTGTCGAAATATCATTAATAATCATCAAAATATATCGTGTTCTCACTTCATTTTCTACCAGTATATTAATAATAACAGTGAGCATAGGAACATGGTGGAATTCCTTAAGAAACCGTACAGTGTCTTGAATTATCGTGCAATGAAAATTGGCTGGTTCTATAAACGTTTCTATAAACGTCACAACACGTTTGTCAAAGCTGTTTTTTCACAGGAATCGTTAATTTTCAAGTGAGTAAGGTTATTTCTGTATTGTTATAACATCGTTATTGTTACGCGTTCAACTATCATTATTTTCGTAAACAATGGTTTACGTATCGAGATAATCGTGTTTGACGATAGTATCGAGGAATACGAATACGAATATCTTTAGGTAAATAATCGTCAAAACAATTCGGGACGCATATCCAGTTATTTACGAAGGTATTTGTACGCCCACCGTAGTAAATCTTTACGTGTATGATGATACATCTTGTGTATTACATAAAACACTTATGTAACTGCTATTATGGCAAAATTTGACCACAATCTGACAATATGTATATATAGAAGTTACAAGATATTTATTGCGAACTTGTATTTAAGTAAAGAATTAATATATAGTATGAATAATTGCTTTATATAATAACTGTTAAAGATATTGAACGATACTCCAATTGAATACCGACATTCAACGATATTATGGATGACTGCTTGTTTTTATTTTTGTGATCTCTACAAAATATATCAAAATCGTTAAAAATTTTACCAATATAATTTACCGACAGTCACTATAGTGCGAATAAAATTTCAAAATATTCATAAAGAGTTCAAATAGCTTCGTTAGCCACGATAAATGCGCAATGAATGTATCCAATATTTGTCATATCGGTAGAAATTAAAGAAATATTTGTATAGGTGATAGAGCTCTCGCAGGGCGCGCTGTATAATGTAATTTATGGACAAAGGATAGTTGGTGCTATCATTTGTCGTGACTTGAATGTTAACGAAGAAGTGAAATATTCATCACGAAAAGTTCACTGCGGCGCAAGGCTAATCAGTTTGTTTCTGTGCGTGATTACAGATTTCTGGGTATAAAAATCAGCTTGCATGGACCTTGACTAGCCGGCCTTAATGCGAGGACTGCAGGCATTCAGTGCACCGAGAGAGGGTGAGTTTATTATTTATCGATCGTTCAATTTCTTTCTTCACCGATTACAAATATAATACGAGGCAGAAATTGAACTGGGCGAGCGATTAAAAGTAAAAAAAGAAAAAAAAAAAGAAATAAAACAAAAGATATAACGTATAAACCGAAGTTCGATTAATAGTTCGTCGGAAATCGTTCGATGGATCGTAGGAACTTAATCACCAACCCCATCAACACATATTTAAAATGTTTTGCAGAATAATTTTGTTCGATGAATGTACTTGATCGTTACAACTTTTATCGAGTTTGAATCGTATTATGGTAGCTTTATCGCAATATTATCTGGCATTCCCTGTAATTTTACCGAAGCATTCTGTATACGTGTCGTTCAATAGAAAAGAATGAACGCTCTATATTTATCGATAGATTGCGGATTTTTCTGCATTTGCAATAAATTGAAAGATGCAAGAATATATAGATCCATCTTTTAGTTCTGCCCATAAAAATATGAAATTGCATAAAAGTCCACAATCTCTGCGTGTCGTATGTAGAATTTTAGTAGGAAACACGCTGTTCGAATAATAGAACGGCCGCGTTAGACAATTCTATTAAACAAAATTGAATTTCCTATTAAATCAATTGAAGCCGTAAACGACCGAAATTATAAAACAGCGTAATTAAAGTTTGCCCCGTGAGAAGTTGAGGAAATCGTATTTACTTCTCCTCATATCTACTGTACTAATACCACGTTGCAGTAGTTAAATACCGTTCATTAAGTCATAAGTAGCCTGTGAAAGTGAATGGTTAACAAGCTACTAAAACTTTCTGAACATAGTTCTCGTACATCCTTGTTTGATTCGTGTGATAAATTGTAGAGAGTTTAGTGGTTAGTTATCCGTATAGAGTTAAAGAGATGGATCGGTTCGTTAATTTTAGTAAATACAACGAGTGTATATATATTGGAGATAAATATCGACACCATAGGACGAAAGGTAGACAAAAATCGACGTAATTTCTTAATATTTCCTTCTCGTAAAAAGAATTCTCCTTTTGAAAAATTGCAACTTGCTTTGGAAAGGTTCGGCGATTTCGTATTTGTACCGATAGCACGTACTTATTTTCCCAGCGGTCCGTACCCTTTCTTACACTGTGATATTAAAATAGAGAAATATCCTTACAGCCGGAGAAAAAGAAAAGACGTTGCCGTTCTTTTCTTAGATTATGTGGTAGAGGGAAATCACGTCCATGAAACTGTTGGTTTTCTAGCGAGCTCGTCCAGTAGAAGTACGTACTAAGCCGAAACAATCGATTCAAATCCCCTAGTGACGTAGCAATCTTCTTCGTGATACTTTCGTGGACTAACGCTTCAGTTGCGGACGGTAATTGTATGAAATCGCGGGAGAAATTACGGGAATCGTACATTCAACGCGCAACCTACTGAATATTACATCAGTTCTGGAATCTGGCGATGGTATTCAGTGATCTTTTCCACCCTGTTTAACAACTTCTGGATATTTTTACTGACAAATCGCACGGTATCCTCGTGCGTATTCTTTATAGATGGATAAACGTCCGAAGGACATTTAGCAGAGAATTATTTTATCGATTACATATACCATCGAGGACAAAAATAATTGGACAGTGGAAAGTTTGGCAGTGGAAACACGTGTCGATGAAATTCCGCTGAATACGACTCGGTTACAAAGATGTGAATGTTAATTTCGATTCTTTATCAAATGATTTATGTACTGCAGGAGTATGTAAGAAATAAAAGTAAAGTGTCGAAGTGTCCCTGATTCCATGTATTTCATTGTAATTTTAGTATTTTAATATTGGCAGACAATATAACGAACGAAACGTTTAATAGCGATTATAAATCGCAGATTAGTATCGAGAATGATTCATTAAACATTTGCGTATATTTTAAACAGATAAGTGAAATCGCGACGATTTAGATCTTCTGTATAATTTAGTAGGTTAAAGAGACGGCCTTGATCGATTGGTATAAAACTGTCACGAGCTATCTGGATAATGCCAAACTTGAAAAATATTTCTTCTAAATTAATTAAAGTTACTTGATTGGATCTACATCCTTGAACTATAAGAATCGTTCCATCATTTTCAAAGTAATGAGCGGCTCGGTGAACAGAAATGACAAAAAAAGAAACGTGCCCTTAAGAACGCTTTATCCTCTTTCAATTTCCTTTCAAATGTAAAAATATCGGACGCTCCAGTTTAATAATTTTGCAGATCTAATTCCCTATTTGTTAAAACGTTTCCTCAAATAGATTATTATACGACGTGATACCAGTTTGTTTATGTAAATCAAGATGGGTCGGATAAAATGATCAGTTAACGTTCTTAAAGCAGAAAAATAAAGGAATTGGGATACTCTTAAAAACGGTTACACCGGTAAAACTGTTTACGTGAAAATAAGATCGGCACAATAACATACATTCAATGGAAATGTTAAAATTATAATCAAAATTGTAATTACAACGCTGAACCGCAATGGTAATTACATTTCACTGGCGTAAGCTGATTACGTTTCAAAACACAGCGACACGAAGAAGTGAAAGTAATAAAGGGCAAAGTATGTACTTAAACGTAATGAATTCTCATACAATTTCGTGTTTCTCCCTGGTTCATATCGCCATCATAACGACGCGTATTACATTTCTATTATTAATATCGTGCTTTTTATCTGCTCTCGAAAGTTTCGCTTGCTTCTTTCAGTAAAAATATTATTTAACTTCAATCGTCGAGTTGCTCGAGTAATTATACTATTTTGACGTTCGTAATACCCTTTCTACGTTAAACAGAGAAGTTGAAGTGGATAATTACAGTTTGAATCATTTTTGAAATACGTATTTGTCACCTTTTTCTTTTCAGCGGTACAACTCCATTACGCCTTCGGTGCTCCGGAATAACGAAAGCAATTTAAAAATGTCAACGCGATCGTGAAATTTCCAGAAACGAAAGGTTCTATTAAACATTCCCTTTGTCATTAGAAATTAAACTGTTACTTCACAGACCGTTTTACTTATCACATGTTCGTTGATCACGGTACAATTTTAAATTGTAGTCCGCCTACCTACGTTTAAACGATACTTTTGCCGACTAGTTGAATTGGTTTGCTCTTATCGAGTCCGACTGTAAGTATTAGGTTGTCCGGAAAGTGCCTTTCTTTTACAGACGTCTTTTACACCAAAATGCATCTTTATACAAACATAAAACCTAATCTGTCGAACGTTGTGATCTCTAGTTTGATAGAACGAAATGGATCATACGTAATTCGATAAAATAATATAAAATAGGAAATGTTGTGCATCCATTATTTCCTTATAAAATTTAAAGAAACTTTTCCGACGACCTAATATACAACGATAAAAAAAACAGATCCACCCGACAGTGAAAAGTATTCTACGAGTAGACTGCAAATCGGTTACTATAAATATATCATTGAGAGTAGTTGGATTGGTTTCCGACGATCCCAACTTAGATGCAAGGATACGACGACGAAGGCAAATCGATGGAGGAGTTAGGCTCAAAGTAGAATAGCTCCGTGTTTATCGCGGCGTGTTCTGCATCTTTAACCGTCCCATCCTACAGACATTCGTATTATGTCGCGATCTCTCCTTCAGTTGATGATCAATTTGTAACTGTTCGGAGAGTTTGCGAACATTGAACGATATCAACGCTCAAGGTCGATTAAAGAGTTCTAACACGATCGTGATTTCATTCAATGCTTATTTCGAAGCGCGTCTCGTTCTCTGAGTATCTGGTGCTTACGTTCTAGGTGTCAGTCTAAGGGGTGTGTTTTCTTTAATGTTTTCTACCAGGCGGGAATCTGTATCCGTCGAATTGTGCGATTGTCGAAACGTCGTGAGCATCTCGCAAGTGGCGCGTCACGTGCGTATCTGATCGTAGCGTAACGTCCCGTTAACGACATCGTCCGGTGCTCCATCGTTGAGTTCTCATCTGGTGTCGAAATTTATCGAGCGGGCCCGTCGAGCGCTTAAAAAACTAATTAAGTTGTCGACGTGGTCCGAGTTGTAAACTTTGTAACGTGCGATGTGGAAAAATTCCAACTTCTCGAAAATAGCCGATACGCTGTCCGTATCGTAAACTTGGGATAATCTTGTATCCTAAAGATATTATAGTCCGTAAAAGTGGATTGTTTTCGCGTTTGTGTAGCTGGTTCGCTCGGCCTATTCGTCGTAAACGATCGAAATATTCGAAATTGGGTCATTATTGCCGACGATGGCCAGTGGCCGATGTTTGGCAATTCTTGTCGTGGAATTGTAGCCGGTAGAAACGTGACATTTAGATGGTGGCTCGTATCCAGGCCAATCACGCTTCGCAGAAGAATTAACTTGGTTTCAAGAACTCCCTTTCTTTCTCGTCCTCCGCAGTTACTCTCTCTTTGCCCTCTCGCTTTTTCCTTTCCTACGATTCGCGATGAATCCCCGAAAGACAGGAGAAACGAGAGTAGCTAGACAGTCAGCCAGGCCGAATTTCTCCACGAAACATTCGTTGGCAAAGAGCAGCCTCGAATTGGAACGATTCGGCTGCTGATAATGACCGTCGTCGTACATCTTCTTGCTTTCGTTTTTTCCCAACTTCCTACCTACGAGTCGTCGTCTATCGACTCAGCCTCAGTGGCACGGGTTTAACGAAAGAACCAGATAAGATTGATTTTCGAAGATCCGCTCTTGGCTAGCATTTTCACGATGACGAATTTCCGATTGGTCGGGTCGTCTTCGACTTTACCTCGACATGTACAGCGAGCCCTGGAAATACGCAACTCTTTTACGTCCTCGATATTCGAAAGATCGATATTTGCGATTACGATCTTCATTTGCAAATTCTTACTAGCGACGATGCATTGGGCCGGCAACTAAGTGATTGCGGATTTTGTCATTAGGTGGTATTGTCAAAATCCGCAATCACTTAGTTGCCATGTTGGTCATATGTGACCGGCCACGGTTTCTCCTATGACGCCATGGTGGTCATTGGTGACCGGAGCGCTTCAACTTCTTACAATTGTAAAAATTGAATGAAAATTGACAATTAGGGTATTTTGAATATAACCGATAAATAGAAGATACGTTGAAATAAAAAGTGCCCCACCGAACGGTTAAACATTTTTATCAGAACACGAATAAAAAAAATGAGAACAAATCTTGCATCTAACGGTACACTGTGCTAAAACACTGTGGCATCCTCGGCGAAACATGTGATTTCGGCGTGGCATTCAAAGTGTTAAACGCAAGTGGTATAGCAATACTATAGTAATAGCAAAATACCGTGGATTTACGAAACGGGATTGTATTTGACAAGAGCGATGAATAAGCAACGAATACTATATACGTCGGAATAGACCGTCGACAACGCGGTGAAAAATATCTAGTACAAATGTTACTAATACATATGTGCATACATACGAGTAAATCGCTGGCAACTTTGAACTCTCTTTTGTGCGCGCCTGTATGTTTGAAATAAGCAAACTTATCTCATCATCGAAGGAATTTTTATCGTTGAAAATTTTGAAATTCGTATTCTGGAACGATAGGAATCGTTCGAAGTTGACGATCGAGAAAAAGATGGTAGGAATATTTCAACGATTCAGTGTAATTTTAATACGTAAAATTCCCGCATTTTCAACCTTCTGTTCCCTCGTCCATATATTACAACGTCCACGTTTATAATCGGCTCGAGTTAACAAAGACTCACAGTAAAGTAAAGTAAATATTTCTATAAAAAATTTCACAGATTACAGAGTATCGCCAAATGAAGTTGCGGCGTGTTTTGCGAAAAAACACGTTCCCGTTGTTGCAAAGCGAACCGCATCCGTGAATCGTTACGTCTGACGTAATTTTCGTCGAAGATCGTACCGTGGATCGTATCGAAAGCAAACATTGCATAATAAACTTTCAAAAATAGACAGGAGAACGCGTTGGAATTGCGTAGTCGGTTCGTATGTACGTACAGAGAAACGGGGATAGATGAACTGGTATTTATTCATTGGAAAGCAATAGCGAATGAGTCGGTAATGCATGCGCATCAAGTAGTATGATGTTACAGTTCACAGTTTGCATATTAAAAGCTTCGATGAGGCAAGATAACGCGTTTGTTCCACGTTGCATGTTTGTCGTTCTCTATGGTAGAAACTTTGCATTGTCTATATCGCTGTTGTAACGTGTATTTTGGAATAGCGTATCGTTCGTCGTTGACGAAATAGAATTTTCATTCATCATTGAAAAATGTAAAGAGAAGGATAAATTAAATGACGCGTCCTCATCAACCTCGATACTTTCATCCTTGTTATTTCGTTAGCTTTTACCATCGTTTCTGTAGCACCGTGTCCCTTTCGATCCGTACGCGTTCATGCGTAAAAACAGGACACTCTGTATACAGATATACGGCGGGATTCTTCGTTGTTCAATGAAAATTAACTGACATCGAAACGAAGCAACTCGCGGAATGATCGTAACAGTAATTACAAAGCGTAATTATCGAGTTTTATAATCATGCAATGCCAGGTTGCAGTGAAGTCGCTGAGAACGATCGTTATCGACTTTTACGACACGATTTTATGAACAGAGGGAGTGTCCACCGAGACTCTGCCTTACATCTTGGCTATCTTTTAGATATTTGTCGACAATTTCCGACCCATTCGATAGGAAATGCATTTCGTTTCGTACCCGCGCGAAACGTTCCAAGTTGCGTTCGTTTCTCAAATTAAACTACCGTGAAATTTTCTTCGCAAAAATTCAACTCGAAGAATCTTCCAACTTGTTTTCTGTATTTCTGGTAAAAGAAAGCTGATGTTTGCGTTTAAGGGGAAGAAGTTGTAGAAATAAATGGCGATATAATACAATACAGAGGATCGATTGGCGCGTCGTTACGCATTTCTTTCGTGTCGTGGCTGCCTTAAAACTGTTAAAATATTTAGTTTCGTCCCGTCGGTTCCTTCTCCAACGACGTTTGTTCGAACGGAAAGAAAGAAAAAGTGCGGTGTAAACTGGTTGTACAAAATATTCACCGTCGTAAGAACGGCGTGACGCGACAACGGTTTAATTAAAATTCCATCTGACCTATTAGCAGCAACTTGATCGCGAAAACTGTTTCTCATTCACGGGACTGGTAATTTCACGCCCAAGCTCGATTTATAACGCCTACCAAGCGTTCAGCTATATCTGCCCCTTCGCCCACGATAAAAGTGCAGAGCCTTTTGCCGCAGTCTTTTAAACCGTTCAGCTGTAAGCGGCTTGCCTGACTTTAACTTCAACTCCCGTCCTTTCCATGTCAAACTTTATTTGTTGCCGTTTACGCCAAACCTCGGGTTCGGAGCTTTCTCTCTGCAGTTTCCTGAAAAATCTCGAATATATTCCACTCTGTACATTTGCACGACGCAAAAGACGAAGGGGAACGCGTTAATGACGCCCGCGTTTCTATTATATTCGCGGAGAAATACGACAGGCAAACGACGGTTCTACGATGACACGACGCGACGTTCAATTTTTTAAGAGCAAAAAAAAAAAAAAAGAACTTTCCCAACGAAAGCAACGCGTGAAAGCAAAGCAAAGAGGGAAAAGTTTGGAAGTGTCGGGAAATAAAAAGTTAACTTCGTTCGTCTTTGATTTCTTGTTTGTTCCTTGTTTCTTCTTTCTTCCTCCTTTTTTTAACGCGTCGTCGTTGTATTTTTTAGCTCCTTGGAACATTTTTGCAGCTTTATACGTGACGCGTTGTACTTGCGTAAATTGAGGAGGACGAGAGAAGAGAACGAGAAATACCGTCCTTTTTATCGCAGATTCGATTTGCGTAACGTCGTACTTGTTACACAGATCGGTCACAAAGATGTACGCGTAGCCTTCAAATATAAAACATCGTAATTAGAACGTTGGTTGTACGAATTTCGTTGATACATTAGGACGCTATGTCGTTGAAACGTAGCACAGTTTATTCGCCTTCACCTTTGTTAGGAGGAAACGACTAGAAAGATATAAAATATTATATACGCCTGTTATGTCTACGTGAAATCATAAAAATACCGTCGAACCTCGAGAGTGAAGCAAAAATCTTCGAGTTACGGAGCTCTCGACTTATCGAAATTTCCCAGGAAAAGAGGTTTAACGAACGAAAATTCAACGTACGGAGACTTTGTGCGCGATTATATTCACTTTCCAGAAACTGTTAGTATTTCCAGGTTGCTTTTAGAACTCGTTTCAAGTACATAAGTGCGTAAATAACGTACACAGGAGCATAAACGTGAAAGTTAAAGACCCCGGGATAGCGACAATTATGCGTTCGCTTTATGAGAAACGATTAGCTTTGAATATGCACGTTGTCGAAGGACAAGAAAGTGGATACACGTCTTGTATCGTCTTACGTTATCAGGGACAATTCTAACAGTCGGAAGAAAGGAAAAAATATGGAGTGTTCGATTTTTCACATCTTGCGACAAAGCTGATATATCTTCGATTCGAGTTGCAGAGGCAATGGCGATAAAAGTCCGTCTCGTAGAGGTCTGGCTATTCTAAATTCGAGTTACAGAGGTAAAATAATGCCTCTGGACACGTGACAAATAATTCCAGTCGGAATAAGTTTTATTTCGACTTCTGGAGATTCTCCTAGCGGAGCGGAAGGGAATGTACAGAATTGTAGTCTTACAAAGGTTCTCGAGTTATAGAGGTTCGACTGTAACATCTCCTTGACGTTAAAAAAGATGAAAAGTGTCGTAATTTCCGATGTGAATCCAGACATTTCTCTGTGTTAAATGTTGTTCTAAATTCCTTTTAGAAATACATCGATACTTAATCCTAGTCATACGTAAAAATAGATAATACTGCGCCCAAGCGTGTTTTTAGTTTCTTTGGTAAGTCAGACACACAAAATTCGATAGGCGTATGTCAACTTTTCGTGATTGACTGCATGCAAGTTCTAAAATAGTATTCTGTGTTGCCACGACAGAGGATTAAACGACGTTTATCGTTAACAAACTCTGTCCAATGGTACTCGTATAGCGGAATTATGTCGTATTCGTTGAGTGAGTGCGATTTCAACCGCGATTCGAGACTTTTTGCTGGTATTTCAGCGATACGCGAGTTTGCAGCATTGTCTCGTTAAAAAGGGGCGTCTTTTCTATCGATCAACCGTGTATTTTTCTCTGTGATTGCTGTATTTACCGTTCGACTAACAGCGTTGTTTTTCCCAGTGGTATCATATTTTTTCGAATCATTCGTTCGTTTGACGATCTTATTGGATCTTTCTTCTCGACACAACGGCGTTTGTAATTCGTCGCATTGTTTGAACTTTGAGCTTTTTGCATCGCGATCGGATTCCATATCCGACTATCTATCGAGAATAAAGCGAACGCCTTCAGCGACATTATTCCGCAGGACATTTGCCACTGGTACGCCAACCAATCGACGTGACCCTGCACTCGTATGCATCGATGCTTTTCGACGATCGTATCTTTTTATTCCGATCACTCGACCTCCGTCTACGCTTCCTTCTCCCGATACTTTCTACACAGTCGTTTACGTCCCATTCCCGTCCTACTGACTCTCGTTTCATTCGATCTCTATCTTTCTCCACTTTGACGTTTGATTTTGTAACGATAGACACGATGGCAGGTGATAATCAATTTGCAAATTCCATGAAAATTCTATGAAAATTCTATCGAAGTTCCACCGAGACTCGTCGATGCAAAGCTGTTGATTCTTTAGTTTAGGGCAATTCTTCCTTCTTAAATGTTCAAGAGGTGCCAACGGAGAAGCCTCTTTCGTTTGAATTATCTTTTATTTGCGTACTTTAATCCTATGTCTTTAGACCCGCCCATAAAGAAATTTTGGTAATTTTTACGATTTAGAATCCAGAAATATCGCGCCTCCGTTAATGTTCGCTGAATGACTGCAGATATATAAAGATTTAACGATTGCAGATTTATAAAGCCGCATAGAGCGATAGAGCGCAAGCAGCCATTTATTTTCTCTACTAAACGTTAGGATAGATGTGAATTTTTGCGCCTTAAAATCGCCCATAAATTCATAGAGATGCACAGAATCTAATAAGCGGATATCAAAAGGTGGAACCGAATTTTCACCAAAATATTCCATATATTCCGAGAGGGAAGAAGCAGCAGCTTTTTGAAACGCAGCTATCTACTTGTTAAAACGAGGCAAGACGGGGTCGATGAATTTTTTTGCTTAAGCATAATTCGTTCATCCAGACAGAGATATTCTCGCCGGTATTATTTCGCGGGGATAGGCAAGTTTTTCTCGGTTTCATCCCTCTCGTGCGCTGTACCGTGCAAAAAGCGTAGCTGCACGTCCAGCGAACTGGTCGTTCCCTCGGAACTTTATTTCTCAGATTTTTCTACTCGCACGCGTCGGCCCATGCACGTTACGAGCGCTTCTTCTCGCCATTCTGGGCAACCGAAATACGCCAGCAACTTTCACCAATCTCTTTCTTGTCACGCGTTTTTCCCCGCAACTTTCGCGAATCTTTTTCTTGTCACACGTTTTTTCTCCGCAACTTTGACTCGTGTGCAAGAAGCGGTTCGTTATTTGCTGTTCGTCGTTGCCTCGCCTAGCGATATCGGTTCCCATTCTCACGGCTTTTTTCGTATCACCGCGATCCTTCGAACGTTTGCAGCTTCCCGCGCTTCTTTCTCACCTTCCTTTTTAATTGCGGCAAGTTACGTGCAAGGTGCGGATCGCGGATGAATTATTTTAGTCCCGCACGCTAGAGAATTACCGCACGCTCGAGATGTCTGAAGCGTGTTTTCGCGAATTGTAAAGACCTAAATAGAAGAAAAACACGATCTCGGTAAGATCGTAAGATCGGCCGATTGCTTATCATATTTTAAAATTGCTTGCCTGTAGAAAAATGTAAAACGTGATTTATCGTGCTATTTTCCCCTGTGATTTTGATATATTCACTGCATAGAAACACAGGGGAAAATAGATTAATTTATCTTTTAGCGTAACAAATACAACGAGCGATAAATTAAAACAATTACAAGTTGTTAGAGATGCAGAAATATTTGTTTCGTTCTCGATCCTTTTGTATAAATATTTCACGATTTTTAGAGTAGAATCATCGTTGCGCTGTGTGCAATCGCCAGTATTTTTTATTAAATTCTGATTTGCCATTCATAAACGACGATGTATGGGTTCCGTATATCCTTCAACTTTTTCCACGCTAATATCGTCCGATGCAATACTCCTCTTTGTTACCAAAGGGATATCGAAGAAAATTAAAGTTTAAGATTAATAAAACGGTTTTTTCCCTGGCATACGTTTAAGGTCGAAAGCGAGGTACCTAGACTATTTATGCGAATTCATAGTTTGATAAAACACAATTAAAAAATGTAACCTGGGTAGATATTTATTTTATTTATCAAATATCGTGGAAAGTACGTAATTTGCATAGTTCATACATCATTTTCCATAGTGTACATTCTGTGTACCTTTCCCGCACCTTTCCCATAAATGCGTAAAAATCCGCACTTTAATTATTAGGTTGGCAACTAAGTAATTGCGGATTTTGTCAATACCACCTAATGGTAAAATCCGCAATCGCTTAGTTGCCAACCCAATGCGAGGAACAACCGCGCAAGTCGGTCAAAGGGATCGTTTTAAGCGCGTTTGAGTTAAACGAAAAATTCCGAACTAGGACGAAGTAAGCGTAAAGATCGGTTGGAAAAATGGGAAAAGTAAGGCGAAGGGCCTGGCAAAATTTCAACCTTTATCCGGAAGCTACGTCATAGGAGGGTTGGAAACATTCGAAACAAGTATTAATTAAGCGCGATCGGGCTATGCTTGATTACACGTTGCGCGGTGCTTCAAACGAACCGTGATTTCGTGCATCAGAGGAAAATTGCTTCTGAAACATTTCGCCCGAATCGAAGGAACGTTGAATAGCGGAGAAAAGAACTGGGACGCGTGTGCGGCTGCCTGTGATTGGAATAAAGGATGAACCTATGAGAAAAAAAAAGAAAAAAAGAAGGGAAGAGGCATAAGTGAGAGAGGATGAGTGAAAGAGAGAAGCACAGCGTCACCTGAATGATAAAGCGAAACGGTGGCTTTGTTCTTTATTTTCATTCAAGAAATGAATCCGGCAGCGTCGCTGAAATATCGTTACGTTCCGTGTTACGTTTGAAATTCCATCGTGCGTAAGCTGGCTCGCAGCGAATGGCATGTAACATTGAAACGAATAACGCGAATGCGGTTATTAACCCCTGAAGCTACGATCTTTTTTTTTAGCAGAATTGGCTACAGAATAATTTTTTTTGTAATTCTATGACGCCCTACACCTTACGTTTCTGATGCAATAAGAATAACGAAATTTTGGGAATCGAGTTGAAACGGGCGGAAAACGAAACTAGAATATTCATCGTGACGTAGCTACTCGTGATTGTCGCGCATGCCAATCTAACAGCTAAATTATTATTGTTCGTGTCTCTCTATCGTCGTCGTAATTGCTTCTTTCAACAATTTTTCTCTTGAAAAGAACCTTCTCGCATGAACCGCTCTCGTTACGCGTTAAATAATCTTCTTTTGTCACGATCGTAATAATATTGACAGGAAAGTTATAAAATGGTTAAATAAGTTCCCAAGCGCCTAACTGGATTAAAGTACCGCGCGTCGGAGTGGTCAGGAAAATTTAAGTTCGAAATCCTTGCGCGTTGAAACTTCCCACAATTATTAAGGTATTAATTCACTTTTTAAGCTGTTTCAGTCCTCGTACTTTTTGCAATTGCTAGACGATGAAATGAAATTCTGCGCCAGCTTGCCGTTCATCCCGTTGCAATTAACTTTCTTGCGTTCGACGTCGAATATTGTTGCAAATAATCGGCTGACACGCTAACTTTCGATCAACTTCAACTGCTATAAGTCTACTATACTATTGTAAATCTACTATACTATTAAATATAAATCCTTAACTCGGAGCTAACATTTCGTTACAATCGCGTCATGAAGAACTAACTGTTCCGTTTAAATAGCAGTTATAAAATTATTAAGCCTTTCAATGTACGTTAAGACGATGTTGCGTTGTAACAGCCATGTTACAAAATTGAAGAACGTCGTTTCGTGTAGATTTTGCATATAATTATTTACTTATTGATTAATATGTATACTCCCCGTATGGTAGATATTACAATAGGGAACACGTGATTGATTCACGTACTAATAACAACAATATAGTAACAATTACATAATTTCTACGAAAGATATTCGCATAAACTCTTATCTTTCAACGAAGCGTTTCTTTATCAGGCTCCACATTTCAGTTTCATAAAATCTAAAATTTTTATGAATAATATATTAAATGATACGAAATTTGCGAATGCTGTAATAAAAAGAACGGTACAAATTACATTTTATGACCACTGTAAATGTCGCAAATGACTAGGAAAGAGTTTGTACGAGCATTTTTTAATTATACACGATATAATGGTTAATAATTCTGCGATCGTAATTGTTTCTCGAAGCATCGTTTTATATCCAGTATATCGTAGCATGTTTAAAAATTAAAAGTTACGTAAGCTAGATGAAAGTTTGTATCCGAGGAATAAGGTTATTCTCATCTTGCTAAAGTCTCATACGTGCGCATGTACTTTAATAGCTTTGCCTTAATGACTTGAAAGTTCCTTGTCGTTAACTCGGCTTATTATTAGAAAATACATTTTTGTACGTCGCATGCTGTAGCAAAATACGTTGGAATACTCTTATTGTTACATAATAAGTCGTTGTAACCAATTGCTATATGTATCATAGTGCAACGAAGTTTTCACGTATACGCTATATCGAACATAACGTAGTTTCAACCAGTTTAGAAACAACTACGAATTCAGAAATACTTAACGCGTAAAGCACACGAAGCACGTATCTGGTCCCTAAATATCTCTGGCGTTTCGAAACGAAACGCCTCCAAGATTTCTCGTAATTTTAAAACAAACAAAAAGTACACGTTGGAATATTCGTCGTTAACTTGGCAAGAATCGTCATTGATACTCGCCGATTTGCCTACGAACGAAGAAAACAAGTACGAGAGAAGTTTCAGAATGTTAAAACCTCGCTATCGCGAATTACGAGCATAAGAAAAGGTAATCTCAATACGTAACGAAGAAAGAACATTTGAATATGTCCAGCACTGTATTAAAATCTACGAAAAGAACGCTCTATTTATTATATCGATTCGAGGTAATACTTGAAGCGTGTCACGATAACTAGATTGCCGATGTTAATGGAAATTCGTATTTTTACGAAAGAGTAGGACCCTTAAGAAGGGGTAGGACCAAGGCCTGAATTTCTCTCATTTAGCGAATATTATAACGAGTATGGATATTTTACATATTTTCGTGCCTCACGCAATTTATGCATTTTTCCATTCTTCGGTTTCTCATAGACGCAAAAGTTAATAAAAATTAATCCTCCGCCTAACGATAACTAAAGAATGTCCAGTTGGAATCTCCAGTTGGATTGTCGCAAATATAGTCGTCGCGACGCGCCCGCGACGAAAGCTATTCCAAACTATATAGCAGGCGAAGAATTTTTCGAAGAGTAACAATATAAAAGCGTTACGAAACCAGGATGACGATAAGCCGATAATTGGTTGAACATTGAAATCGAATCGACGCCAGGATCGTTATCGATCTTAGCGAGTTCCTATTGTTTTTCGTAGAAAGCTCCAGTTGTTGCAAATATATAGGTAACGCTTGGTCGACCCGTCACGTGCGCCGAATTCAGTTTGGAAAACAAACGTTCAAGGCTGAGAGGAACGTACGAAACGAGCGGCTAAGGCCGTTGGTAGGACGTGAGACGAGTATTTGCTGCTTTTCCATCCTTGTCGCGGTTTCCCGCCGACACGAAATATCTAACAAGAAAGTCAGCCAGTGTAAATGTTAAAAGTTGCGCGTGAATTTGCATAAAGCCACGGAACTTCGGTTTTGCGGTCGGATGTCTGTGCGGATACCTGGGAACTGGGCCGAGGGTGAAACCTACGGGAACCAGGGACCTTGGAATCCACGTTTCCACAGCCTCCTCGTACTTCTTCCGTTTGGCCCTGCTCGTCCTTCGCTGTCGCGCGCTTCTTTGTGCGTTTGCTCTTGTTATCATCCGGCTGGCTCATTTGCACAGGCCACCTATGCGGAAACCTGGAATATTCGTTGGAAAGAACCGGTTTGAATATCATGGTAATTTATCATGTTTTGCGTCGTACGAAAGAATACCTGAACGTGGACTTCCAAATTAAATTTGCTATTCCGCCGCTCCGCGAGGTCGTTGATCGCGTTACGTTCCAACGTTATGTTTGACCCTGCAGCCGTCTATTTTCATATTTTTCAGTAGAAAATCGCGAACGAAGGTCGTATCTTCGTATAGGTGTATCATTAGGAAGTATAATTAATACACGCATACGAAAGAAAAATGAGAATGGAAATCAACGGTGAAAAAGGAGGTATTCTGGTTTATTATTTTCGTAGCCTGTAAACAGTGAGCCGCGCCAAAATTAACAGAATATGCAGAACGCGATTTCTGCCCGTGGCTGCAAGTCTAACGGATATGTAAACCCTAAATTAAACAGAAAGGAGAACCGATAATCGGTTAAATAATTAACGTTTAATTAATCAGTTGAATAATTCATCGAGACAAAGGGGCGCATTTATAAATAGCAAACATTTGCTTAATATTGTCGATTGAAACGGAGTTCCGTTGTTTTGTTAAACGTGATGTTGGAAATCTAATTTAAACCGGATGCTATTTTCCATGAATTTCTTAAGTTTCTTTCTCAGGCGTAGTGAAAGATGAAAGTCGAGAGAAACTTTCAACCTTGCTTCCTCTCATCTAAAGTTGTTCCACATTCGCGAAACTCAAATGCGAAAACGAACCGCGAATCGATCTATTTCCTTTGTTACACAACGCTGTCCTTCTCTCTTCGCTTTCCAACGGTTCTTGCTTTATGCGGATTGGAACGGCTGGTTAAACGAAGCTAAGATCTCTTCGGGGTTTCGCGTAGACCGCGCGCGCTGCTTTTACCCGTTGAGTGTATTTTTGCCGTGGCACGGCGAATGTTACCGCGAGACGATATTACTTGGTGGTGCGCGCGCGTGCCAAAGAGGGTGAGATTGTAAAAAATTCTGACCTGCTTCCGACGTGTCGTTCGTTCAAAAAGGAAGTACCACCGAGATCGTGACTCGGGCAGTGGTTACACCGTGACCGTATTCGTGGCAAACTTGGGCTCTTCTGGTCCGTCGGGTTTCCAACTAGTTCACCGACATCTGATAGTATAGTGAATAAAAAATAACTTGCTCGTCTCTATCTGTTATAGAGTATTTACGCTCTATAACGATACGATGTAGGACGTTGACCTAGCTAGCAACGTCGATCTCTCAACGTGCAATTTCCTTCTGCCTAACTGGCCAAAAATTGTACGATTCTTCTCCGTGGGATTGTGTCTTGACTGCGTAGTAACATCTATTTCTTTTATATATATATATATATAAATCTATCTCTTACTCGTTTGCAATAAGATGCAAAACGCTGGGTGTCAAGCGAATGAAAGCGTCCCATAAATATGGAAGCGTGATTGTGTGCGTTTATTAGTACAAAAGGTGAGTGCCGGGTCCTGCACGGACACGAGCTTCAAGACGTTAAGACGCGGAGCTGCGTCGTTCGATGAGAATTTCGCTGGTCGATATATGGAAAAATTTGGAAGTAAACGACGAGCTTTTTGGAAGTTTATATTTCGCATTGGTGTTATTCGATTTTATTTCGTTCGAATGTTAATTAAAAGATGTATATATACAGGTAGTTGTTGGTTTTTTGATCAAACGCAAGAACAGCGTAGGAAAATGCGCGATAAAATGTTTGAAACATTCTAGTAAAATGGAAGATAAAGACACTAACGTCACGGGATATGAAGTAAAATGCGAAAAATGACGGTTTTCACGATGCACGAACGGCGAGCGATCGTTAAAATTTTTTATTCGCAAACGAGACGCTTTATACGTCATACGTAGCATCCGCTTTCTCTGTTAGCATGAAAATAGTGGTGCGTTTAAGGATGTAAGGAAAAATGCACGGGCACGTGCTGCTCGTTTTCCTCGAGAAAAAAATCGCGCGTTATGTTTCCGACGGGAAAACGATATTACCGAGCACCAGGATACAATGTCATTATGAAGAAGCAAGAGAAAAGTATCGTTGAAATTTTATATCAGTTCAGTGTATTTTTATGCGCACATAAAGGTAAGAATATGTAAGCACATGGTAAGGTGTATAAGTCGATTCTAACACGGTGTTTGATATAGAAATACGCCAGTGTATTCGACTTTAGATTTGTTCATCCCATCGAACGATTTATGGGGTTACAGTACAGTTACAGTACAGTTCGGTATGAACGTGTCTACGATTTTTTAAAGAAGGTTCGTTTCATCTCTTTTTCTCTCGCTTTAAACACGCAAGTATCCCATGTGTTATACGAGAAAATAGTATAAAAAAAAGTTAAACAAAACTTGACAAAAACACACTATATTTTTCATAACCAAGAGAAATACGTTTATTAAAACAATAAATAATTAAGCAGAAGTATCGCGTATTAACGTTAGGTGATGTTTTCCTCGTCATCGCGGTTAAACATCGTCGCATATCGAAATATCCTCGTTTCCCCAGCTCCGTTAATTTATGTATGATTTTTATGTGTATCACTTGTAAAAAAGATCACCCACATTTTACCAGAGGTATATGTTGTCTGCATCAAAAGAAACCTTCGAGTGCGAAGAGAGATCGATACTCCAGGAATTAGAGATTAATTAAAAATTCGAATATTCGACAATTCTAAAAGGCAGATCAGGCGACTGCAAAATATGGGACTGCGATTTTCTCGATTCTCGAGCTGTGTGAAAGCGAAGGAGTGGCGCGTTATGCGGGGAATACCTTAATACGTCTTTTGAAATTTTACCACTCTTGTAGTTTAAGATCAGCCTGTACTTTATGAAAGTTAGACAGTAGCTGGAAAAGAAACATCGTACTCGTCTATAAAGTTGCCCGGTGGCAGTGGTAGTCGGTGGAGAGAAAGTATTGTTGAAATTTTTAATGCGACTGCCGGCTCGTTTCCGCGTTGGAATTTTATCCTTGGTGCAGCGCCGTGGCTCCAGTTGCTTCTCCTCCCTTTTCCTTCCTTTTCTTTCTCAACGTCGTTCTTCTTGACCGTTGCGAAAGGAGTTACGAAAAGCATCGGTTTTACACGGCGACGTTGTCCGAGTGCCAAGTTGGAGCTCGAGCTCGTTCGCGATCCATTTAATTGTCCGATGCCGGCGGTGGCTGTGCAGCTTGCAGCCTCGGCGCAAATTCAATTTGGATCCTGGTAATGCGCGATGCAATTGTTATAACCGAATTGCTGAATAAACTTTTAAACGAAACGATGAACCGGTGAACGTCTCTGCCATTTAGAAACAGAGGAACGCGCTTAGCCAAGCAGCGAACGCGAAAACGCTCAACGTCGAATCGTTCATTGGAAATTCCTCGATGACGAAACGGAAGATCCTTTCTTAGAATTAATTCGACGTTTAATCGCGCCGTAGATTTTCAAACGATGAAAGTTCGCCCGGTTTTTTCGCCGCTGTTATAACTTTCTTTGATATGAGAATTTATGTATGTAATTATACACGACCGTGACCCGTGGCATTAAAACCAGTCGTATCTGTTTTCTTTGTTGCAACCAGAAAAGATTTTAGACCAGCAACCATAAAATCTTAAATAACATTTTGAATATTTCATCTTCTCAACAAAGAAAATTATCAACGTATCGTATGCTTGCCTTTCCAACTAATCGTAAAAACGAAACGCGAGTGACATACGATCGTGGACGTCCAGACTAACGGAATTTTTAATTACTTTCAATCTAAATGAAACTTGTAATTATCGTTGACCGGCACACGGACTCGTGTTATACCTGGAATAGACGGTAGATGACTCCGTAAGAGGAACTCTGGAAATTCATAAAGCTTTCTGAATTGGACAGCAGATTTTTCCGTTTAATTAAATTTTCGTTATATTTAAGAAACAGAAAGAATCTCGCGTTTAATTTTCAAGAAATTTTGATCGCGTCTGTGGAGGAGCCACGTTAAAGTACATTGTTAACCGTTTTGTATCGTCGAATTTTGCCTGATCTGATCTTGTTAATCGAGATATATCCGTATTAGACTCACGAATACAATTAATGCAAGTTGACTCACGTAAACTGCATGTTGACTAACAAGAGGTTAATTGACCGTGCTTTCAGATGGTACATATACCTTGTCCGTGTTGTAGTAATATCATAACCACTTGATCTGTTTAGTATGATTCGATTAGCTGAACTTTGAGCTTGTCGCTGTTGATACTTATTGTCGTTATAAATGTTAATACTTGTTAAATCGTTGTACCGTTCCTCGTCATTCTAGTAAAATTATAATTTCATCCTACGCTGGATTTACTTGAAGAGATGGTCGACAGGAAAGAAGATCGATCATAAGTCAGACGCAAATAAAATAGATATTAGCTTGACAACTAAGCGATTGCGGATTTTGTCAATACCATCTAATGACAAAATCCGCAATCACTTAGTTGCCATAGATACAACGTCTAAGTCCACTTGGATGCGTTTCGTGCTTCTTAAAGTTCGTTTCCACGTTCGTCCTGCTACTCCTCAGATCCTACGTAATTAAATAAAGTCTATTGATAAATGAAATTTGTAAATTTCGATGTAATAATCGTATTGGACATTCTGACGATAGATTGAACTAATTAATTATTTCTTCGGAAAGACGATCGTTTTATTCGAGTACTCGAGAAACGAGCGATATTTATCATTTAACGAAGAGCAGGATGAAAAGCTTTGTTTTTACCGATGCTTTTATCGAAATGTCAATAACAAATAACAAGTATAACAAGATCCAAAGTTGAGCCGCGTATCCATCGTTAGTCGAAGGAATCGTAATTGTCGATCGAATGGAAAATGGATCGTCTTGAGTGAAATAAGTGGAACAAAGACTATCTAAATCGAAGGAATGCACTTGACAGTCTAATTATTATAGACGGCCATGTTCTTCGGGATACATCGGGTGATTATCCGTGTCTTCTCCTTTGCGGATGTTCCTCCTCTCGTCTTGACCTTTTATATTCTTATTTCTCTTTTTGATAAAATCTCTTAATATCCGATTCCATTAATTCCACTCCAGGCTTTACAAATAATTTTCGGAATCTCCGATTTCGATCACGTAACGAAATTTTGAAAAACTTTATGTTCCCTCGTATACGAAATTGACGCAGTCTATTAAAAACAAAAAAAGAAGGAAATAAAAAAGTTTGAACGATTTATGCGTTTTCGAAGTTTGTTAGAACTTAACGTATATCACACACGCGTATTCTAAAATTTAATTAACGTATAATTACGCAGTGAAGTTAATAATGGTTCGACACAAAGGGCATTAGGATAGCGTGATGCTTATTCGAGATCAATGCTCTGCTGATTATGATTAATTTACATGTTATAATTATACGACGATATAATTGTACCACGGTAAGAAGAAATTGTTACGAAGCAAAATAAAATTATCACGAAACGTGGTATCGTTGTATAAGAAAGACAACGTTGCTTACGATGAATTTCATCTGATTTTTGTTACATTTCCGAAGACGTTCGTAGACCGATTCTTTTTATCAATTTCGATAATCGACGTTGGAAAGGAAACTTTGGACCGAGTTAGCGGGGGATTTGAACGTCGGACTTCGTTATCGATTCGAAGAAAATCTACATTTTGATGGGATCAAAGGAATCGTTAACGAAGAGGAATTAGTGGGAAATGGAAAACATAGCTTTCGCCATTATCTTTGATGCGATCGTTTCTTCGAATTTACGAAGATAGAAGGTGGAATTGGCAGAAATTTAACGAACGAACTTAACTTCATTTGAAATTTTATTTCCCCGTCGGTGTATACCGCGCAGCTCCCTAATTCCCTTATTTCGTTCAGAGTTGTTCTGGCACAGCCACTCGAGGATCGAGAACTAATTAAATTCATCAAACCGCGTATATCTCTATCTCGTTAGATCGGAAGGATCGGAAATATGAAAGCCGCCGGTGCCAGCTCTAATCTTCGGAAAGTAAGCACGAATTTCTCAGACGTTATTCGGATGTTCTTCGAGCAGAATTCGGAACGTCGAAGAAAGGGACGAAGAAGCTCAAAGAACTTGCAAGTTGTCTAGAGTTTCGTCGAATGACGGGCTGAAAGTCATCGTTGGTCTGGCGGATGATCTCGAAAGCACAGAGGATCGCGCTCGCTGCTTCTCCTTTCAGACGAGATCAAAGATATTTCGCGCAAGAATGCCACGACGTTAATTCGAAATCGTCTGATGACGATTCTATGTTTACCGGACCACGGTGTAGCCGAGTTTCTACTTTGCGGGAAATTCGCCAGCGCGCAGCGCGTTTTCCTTCCTATTTTCAGAGAGGCGAACTAATTTTTGCGCGAGCCAGTCGACACACGTCCTTCTTTCTTTTTCTGTCTATTTCTCTCTGTACTCGGCATTCTTGCGACGCTTTTTACGTGCATCGGCGGCCACGTCGATTTTTATTTACACAGACATCAGGAAATTACGCACACCGCAAACGCTTTCGAATTTTCCAAAAAGCTTCTTCTTTCGAATAATATTCTGAAAAAAATGTTGATATTTACTTTGCGTTTGATATTTACGCCGGACTGCGGATTTCTATGCAAATTCATATCTTTACGAGGACAACGACGATAATAGGATCTTGACTGGGCATTCGTTTCACTTACCAAATGTCATCACCGATGCTGCATATTCCACATTTTCTGTATATTTTTATTTATTTGCAATTTTTAATTTCCTGCGAATACCTAAAAACCTGTCTGCCTGGATACGACCAAACGGTTGTCCTAATTTTCTCGCGAATAACGTCAAATCCATCGACCCTTTTTCTCGCTGTCGAGCCAAGATATTCAAAACCCATGCAAATTAGAACCTGGAGAGCGCGCGTATCTACTCTCGAATGATGCTGTCGCGGCTGCAAATGGTCTCGAACGATAACGAATTAAGGTAAAGCATATGTTGGTAGTGGAAATGCCAGCAACTCGCTCGGACGTCGCTATACGTCCGTTAATTGCATTAACGTGACTCGGTATCGTTTACGTTTAATCCGGAAATGGGTGTAGCACGACGATGCCGGAAACGTCGTGTTCCGCGAATAAACGAAATACACTGTGTTTGCATCCCGTTGCGACGCAATTTTCCTTTGAGAGTTGACCGAAAGGGGAGAGCGGAAAGGCAGCTAGTGTTGCCATTTCCCAACGAATTTCCTTGCGAATGCGACGATCGTCCCTTGTTAATTTCGATATTCCACCACCCTTGTGGCAGATTACGCCCAGCGTTCTAATCTTATCGCGAATTTACTGCATTCGCGTACCTCGTTATCCATAAATGGAATAATTTTTAAATAAAAATCGTAAAACTCCAGTGCCGCCTACGATGTAGAAAATGAACACCATTCTGATTAAAATTTGTTTTCCCGAGAATCGTGAAAAAATGTAAGTTACATCCAGTGCGAGCGAAGTTTGGCGAATCGAAGCTTCTCGCTACTAGTTTGGGATCGTTACAATGATCGCGAAGTAGCTTTAGTTTGCTACTTACGTACTTTGAAGTGGCGTTACCGTTGGTTTTTTTGCGGCTATTGGTTTCTATTTTTCAGGGAAGAGGCTGGCAGCTTCGTCGTTAATAACGTTAGCGCAGGCTGTTCAAGTTAATAAAAGCACGTCGTGTAATTTGCGATAATAGGAGAATTTTAATGGGCGCTTTCGGAATTTAATCTATTCGACGATATCGCTAACGCAATTAAACGTATTTATGAATTTTATGTTTCTCAGGGAATTATATACTCGTGCGAAATTACTTGGCAATTATATGGAGATATGCCGGAGAATTAAAATGGATCAGTAATCGTACAAGTTGTGCGTCTATTAGCTTTGCAAATAGAGTTCTGCCGTTATATTTGTTCGTGTATGAAAATGAGTATGGTCGAGGTAAAAAGTCGAGCGTAACGAAGGTCTCGAGTTTTAGAGAATTAACCGTTTATGGAATTTACAATAAAACAGGGCTGAAAGCTTTTTCGCTAACGTCGACAAACTGCTTAAACATTTAGCGTTTCGTCCGAAAGGGAATGTTTAATGTCTTCGTTTTGTCGCGCTTCAAAGCGAAAGATTTAATAACGCGAGTAAATTTTGGCCTACAGCCGTAGTTGTATATCTCGAAATGTAATTTCTAAAATTGCATCTTGTACGGCATTTTATTTCCAACGAATTTTACGATATAATCGCAAACAAAAACAAATAGAACGATAACCAAAGTGGTTAATGAAGGAAGATAATCCAATACTCCTGGAAATTTTCTACACACGTGTAATATATTACACGAAACATTTTTGAACATATCGATAAAATTAAAAATGGATCTGAAAATGTATATAGAGATCGCAAGATATTTATTCTTCTTACATTATATAAGTCAAAGTATTCGAACAACCAATCATTCGCTACGTTAATGGGCCAGAGAATTTAACGAGACCAGCTTTCGTACTAATCGTATATTCAAATATAATACGTATGCTGTATGCTAATTGTTCGCTTTTTTAAATATACGTTTGCGATAAATGTCTTGTAACTCCTATATATATTCTCGAATTAGTTTCAAATTGTACATTCAAATATGATACGTATGCTGTATGCTAATTGTTCGCTTTTTTAAATGTACGTTTGCGATAAATGTCTTGTAACTTCCATAGACATTCTCGAATTAGTTTCAAGTTATTACTGTTATAATCAGGACAGGTCGTGTCTTATTAGAACTGTCCAAAAGTTTCGTATAACGCGTATATTTTCAGTAGCAAATGTTCCAAAACTTTCGTCAGACACCGTACGCTTTAGGAGCTGTACCTTTTGACACGTTCGATACGAAGCTAAAGAGATGCGTGAAAATATCGAGGAGCGTGTGTATTCCGAGATTATAGAACGGTATATTTTTGGTAAAACGAGCGAGGATGCCGAGGCCAAGGGCAAATCTCAAGAGAAGAAAAGGGGAAGAAATTGTCTACGCAGTATGTTATTCAGTCTCTGACTTTTTTATTATTCTCTTCCAGTCTGTTCAAACTTTCTTGCTCTCGAATTCTATCATAAATTCAATCATCTTTCCCTTGGTTTCGTGCCCACGTCAGTCGATTGCGAGATTTCTGTTTATAAAGCTCAGCCTGCCGGTTAAAAAATTCTACAAAATAATTCGAGAATAATTCGATCTTTTGCCGATCGCTCTTGTCCGTGTTATCATTGAAAATACAATTATCGAATTCATCTGTAAGTATATTTCTTACCTTATAATTCTCAATGAGAATTGATTGTAAAATTCATTCAAATAAAAAAATAAAAAATCTGTAAGAATATATATAAGTGGAAGAGCTCGTCTGTTTTAAATTTTAGAAAAATACATTATATTCGAGATGTAAAAAAAAAAAAAAGAAATAGCACAAGTCGTAAAAAAAAAAGAGGAAAACTGCTTGAGACAGGAACTCTCTTCGTAAAATTCTTCCACGTGAGATTATCGGTGTATCCTTCTGAGAGGTAGAACGATTATTTGGTTCGGAGTAGCAGCTAAAGCGGTTTCCTTTGCTAAGGGCAGACCACGGTCCTTTTCCGTCGTTTACACGCCCCATCGTTCCGCCTTATCCTTCATTTTCCTTTAAAAGAAACGCAGTTGTGCGTTATACACCGTCCTGATTTAACATCGACCGTATTCGACAGAGATTAAAGGCATAGAAATAAACATGAAACGGCGTCGTATCTGTGTACAAATGGAAAACACAATTTCCCTTTGATTACACGCTCGTCGGACGAACGTCGACCATCGCCAACGTTAATCTCCATAGATTTTATCGAATTTTCATAGAGAAGTGCATCAAGCATCGAAAGTACGCCCTGCAATCGTTGATCGTCGCGAACGCGTAATTTCCTGATCTTGGGTGGAGGAGCTGGGCGAAAATCGCTGGAAAAATATATCTAAGCATCGTTACTGATTTACGATTATAACAAATTTACATGTACCAGCAACAGCGATCGTGTTTCATCAAGCAACGAGCAAAGTGAATATATTTACGCGCGATTAAAGGCGGAATTTTAATTATCCTGACGCCATAAGTTAACTTGTATTAAAAGGGCGTAGCTGGACGACATTCCTTTTCTCTCGACGCGACGGGAAACGATTATTTTACATTTTCTCGTCAATTTTACATCGTATAGGAAAATATATATACACCTTTGGTTAATTAATTTTCGACTAAGCAAAAGTTCGAACATTACCCTAAATACTTCTCTAACGAATCGCAAAATTTTCAACTCTTTTGGATCGTTTGAAATTCTAGAAAATCAGCGGGTAAAATTTCGAGAATTTTATACGGAAAAGTTTCACCGTAAACGCTCAAGTATTTTATGTCTTTGAAGCGATAGTAATCATTTTATTATCCATCCACGGAACGTCGATTAATTACCGTCAAATTTTATTCCGTCTCTCTGATATTCGAAATATTCTAACGATATTCAAATAGTGGAAAATGACGGTGAAGCAAACGTATAAGAAAAAAAAAAAAGAAACATTTCTCTCTCACCACAGCAAATTTAACTTGGAACACTGAGATACGCGCGTAATTTACTCGAATAGAAACGATCTAGTTGAACAGTTGAGCAGAAAGTGCAAACCTCAGAAACGACCTCGTTTGTATGCGCATGTCTTGTGTGTGATCCGGATATCCACACCATTTTGCATCACGATACTCTTCTAGTCCGTTCCGAAGAACACGATTCGATTTGCGATAAATTTAATTTATTCGGTTTATCGTTAGCAAAGCGGAAAACGATGAAACTTTACGATAAAAGTTTTTAAAAGTAACGAGAAGAGTTCCCTTTCGTAAAGGGAACGTTTCAAAATATTTACGTGTAATTACGCGCCATGCGAATAGTAGTACGAAAATAATTTATCGCCGAACGATTAAAATTAAAAACCAACTTACGCTTTTGTATTTACTTTTCTATAACAAAACATTCGCTCGTCTAAATATTCGAACACTTGCCATAAGAAATTTTTATTTCCATATTTTGCGTATAAAACATTTTTCGGAGAAGAATTTCCGCCGCGATGAAAGAGAAATAAAAAACTAAATATTCAAAATGTTTAAAATGTACGTATGAAACGTGTATGAATTCATGCTGCGGTTAATGAAATGCACAATCCATGTCATCGCGTCACGTTGTTATGCGAGTACAAGGACAGAATAAGAAAATAGTTACATAAGTCTGTATTTCATACTGACGTCGGCAACATGTGAAAAACGTTAGTACGGGCCGAGTTACGGAGCTCGCTGTCACAGGGTTAATAGAACGTCTCCAGACTTATGTTTATGTAATACTTTTTTCTTAGATCCACTAGCAGAATGTACTACGAAGAAATGCACGATTTCCTCGTTCCAATATCCACCGTATGGCAGCTACTTGCTAATAGAATATCGAATTAATGAGAATTAAAGAGAAAAGCTTTAGACCGACCAACTTTAGACTTTACTGTCGCGAATTGCGAGCACGAACAACAATTTAATATATAGAAAGAAGAAACAATTTTAACTTATTTGATTCTTTGTTAAAATCATCGAAAGAATCGCTTTTATTCCATCGATTAAAAATGATACTCGAAGCGTACCTATACGGATAATCGAACAGCGTATCCGACGAAAGCCATCCTCTGTGTCATTGGAAATAATAGAGAGCGATTTAATTAATTAATTTAAGAAATACCGAATGAACGTTTACTAAACAATCGCACACACGGCTAATGCACCGGGCTAATGTTAATTGCTCTCAGGCTTACGGCGGTTTCTCGGTCAAATGAGCTAGGACATTTGCCAAATGCACAGCCAAAAGCAGGATCTAAGGGTTATCAGAGAGAGAAATTATAATAACGGAGATATTAGTGAAAAAGTTATACGGCAAATAGTCGTCGTAATAGTTTATAATTTTCAGTTTCTTTCTTCTTTCTTCTTTACAAAGTAAAACATCTTTTCCCTGCATATGCGTAAGATACGTGAAGAGTATATTAACAATAGAACTACCGATAGTTAACACGAAGCTATTTCTGCCAGTGAGCTATAAAACCAGTGAAAATGACTGGTCTTTAAAAAATACGTAATAATAGAATATTTTTGTATTTATTGATTTATTAGTGTTTTACAGAAGGAATTCCATGTTATGCAGTACATTTTTGCTATTATTAATCCATCTGAGACTATGATCCCTAAACGAGGCTTGACACATTTATAAAATTGTAGAACCAGTCATTTTGACTAGTGTGATATTTCTAGTGTTAGCATCTAGCGATCGATTCGGAATTTTCCTGATATCCGATATCGTCATATTAAATGATACGCAGTAGAAATTTTAAAAACGCGTGGCAAGTTGTACAAAACGAGGAAACCTGTTAATTGGGGTTCGATAAACAGATTGCAGGATCCTTTTACACTTTGACAAGTACCAGTCACTTTGACTGCTATCGGTATAAATAGCATTGATGCAAAATTATTTTAGGTTTGAATACATAAAAAAGAAAATAAAATTCATCATATTATTCTTTTAATTATCGTTGCAAAGTTATTACATCATTGTGGAATAAAATATAACGTGAAGTAGTTCTAGTGCTAAGTTGTAAACAAGCGTTAATTCTTAGTTACATTTAGCCAAATCTGTCGTAGGGTTTGTCTAATTCGGCAGATGGCACGATGGAAAACGGTGCGAGGAGGTGCTGTTGTGGCTCCTGAGATAGGCTGCGGCGATGTAGCCGCTGTAAATGAGTCGTTTCATTATTTAAATGAAAATGCTCCTTTCGTTACATTCTGTATAAGTGGCGCGTCGGCGCATAATTTGTCGAGCTCTTCGTTAAAAGGATTTCATCTTTTTGACGACTACAAAAACGGGAATATCGGGTCTCTCTTGGAACATTCTACTGTACAAGGGCGCTTGCTTTCGCTCGTTTAGCATAACCTTTGAAATTATTACACCGGAGTTCTTAGCAAAATTAAAGTTATTAGAATGTATATCGTTTTTATACGTGTAATAATTCAAGCTAGCGCTACACATTCGACTAACTCCTTATCTGCATATATTAAGCGATTCGAAACTTTGGATTTTAGACGTGGCTGTAACTTTTCTGAGTATCTCAACGCGCACAGATCATCGCGACTGATACACACGCCGATAAATAAAGAAACTGGTTAATTGGTGTTAACTTCTTTCATGTTCTTCGTGCCTGGCGTAATAATTATAGCGATTATATATATTCGCGTGGACATGCAAGGTCGCGAGAACCGTACAGCGACACATATTTCGCAATTATTCGATATTTAACAACGCGAAATTTTCACCTTACATTTACACGCTGAACATTAGCGAACAAATTGTATGCTCCTTTATCCAGCGAAGAATTTATACGCCAGACGTTCGATAAGATGAATATCGCTAAAAGCGTACCTAAGCTATCCAGTGTCGCCTTTTAAAATTCCTCTCCGCTTTGAAATCGCTACGAATACGTAATAACGATCCCTCTGCTGCACGTAAAAACGTTGGCAACCACTCAAAAAACGCATGGCGATGAAACAAAGAGAAAAGGAGAAATGAAATTAGGATACAAAGGAGGGACGTTCCGCGAGATGGAAATGCAGCGTATCATCCGCGCGGGCGACGCGACGCGATGCGATGAAAAAGCACGGCGGAGTGGCGTTAGGGCGCAGCTGATGCTCTTCGCGCGCGTGTTCGTTCACGGTGTAAATTGCTCGTTCTATTATTCAGCCAAATGTAAAAGCCCTGTAAAGTTCGACGCGTGGTTAACCGCTCGTGTATAGTGGAGAACAAGGTTCGTCGTTTCAACGCTAGAAACTCGACGGAAACGCTTCGCATCCGCCTGCCTATTTCGAGAATTTCCGTATGCTTTTTGCACGGAAGCTATCGCGTTCTGTTCGTTTGACCGGTATTTGTCTTTCGCGGTGCGCAAAGCCTCCGTGACCCGGCAACGGTCGTTTGATTTCGAGCTGGTCGCCTCGTACCGCGCCGCGAAATTGGCAAATTCCCGTTGCGAGCTAATTTTCGCGATACTCGATTTTCCACCTTGCTTTTTGCGCGTTCATCGTCCTGATTTTTCGAGGATATCGTCGTTGGACTCACGCGGGTAAGGTAATTTTTGGAAGAGGCCTTTTAACGAGTTCTGTACTGTAGAAAAATCCTGCGCTCTCTACCGCGTGTACAATTTGAATCTATAAATACGTATCACTTCTAAATTATCTGCTGTATAAAAAGATGTTTAAACGGAGATTGGTTGGTTTCGAGAAAGTCTAGTTGCAGTTGCGAGGATGCTGCGGGTAGTTGTGGGTCAATCGTTACTTACGAGTTGTCGAGCTGTAAGTTGTAAGTTGTAAGTTGAGTCTGGAACCATCAATTTAGTCGTCTTTTAGTTGTATCACATTACTACGTTAAGTTCTAATTAAGTAGCTATATTTTTCTGTTTTCAATCACGATGAAAAAATGTGTATAACGAATAAAGATCGTTATTATCCTGATCTTTATAATATTTAGATCGACGTTCTCTCATATATCAAACAGCTCGTCAGCAATTTGCACTTATAGATTAAAATCGAACATTCTGTACAGCGACGAAAGCGAATCGTACGCTTTCCATCAAATTCGTGTCTTTTTCAATTTCTCGATTTCCATTATCGAGCGTATTTGTTAAAAAAAAAAAAAAAAAAAAAAAGGAAGCGCGCGCTGGCGGAAATATCGTTGATCGAATATTCTAAACTCGGTGTAAATGCTTAACGATATCAATTGAACGAAATCAATTCGATGCTCGAATAACAGAACGTTAATTTCGCCGCGGTTTCCCGTTATCTAATAACGCCGGAGCTATAATAATTTTCGAAATTATACACGAAGCGAGCACGTGTCTCCCTATTGATTTAAATGCGCACGTCGTAGTCCTTTGGCGAATGAATGAATATTACAAGCGCGTTTGCTTATCGCGTAATATCGGCGTAATATCGGCGTAATTACGCGCCGGTACGTAGCTCGTGCTCGTTGTTATATTATTCATACACTCGTGAAAGCATCGTAAAGTTTGGCAAGCGGCAAACTCCGCGCAAAGTAGAGGCCGCCGGTCGTAGGTTCCATCCAGAAATGACAGACCTGCCGAAGTTGTAACGTTCGATAGTCGACTTACCACTTTGAACAAGCCAACTTGGAACTTCCTACGATGATCCTTGATCTTTAATTGCTGTCGCGAGACTTCGCTCGTTGTGCACGTTGCGTTTCATTCTAATCGCGCCTCTGTGTCTCTTCGATTCCCTTCGAATTCGCGATATCGTCAAATTTCGAACGAAATTTCAAATATATATGTATATATGTCGGGGATGTCTTTGGAATTTTTGGGAAGATCCCCAATACTTTAGTCTAGACTTTTTATTACAGCTATACTTAAATAATAAAACTTAGAAGTAGTTGTTTATGATTTAATCCGATTATGTTTGCCTGAGATTTGTGACAGCGAGCTTGGGCTCGAGTGACACAATTGGTGGCTGAACGTAGCCACGTTCACGGGATGGACGTTTTTACCTAACAGAGGTATGGAGTAGTTGTATAGTCCTCCTTAAAAATATAGTTGTACAGAGAGGTACAGAGAAGAGTATATAATTGCATAAGTGCATAAGTTCCACTTGGACTGGGGGAGTTAGTTGAGTCCTATTTGTACCGTGGACAAGTAAGTTCAGTTCGACTTAGACTTTGGAAGAAAACGCGTTTGCTATCCCGTTGACCGTGGATTCGTTATTGAACCTAAGATCATTGTCACTAGCATCTTGAGTATCTAATCGCCACGATTACTTGTCAAACTTTGTAATAATTATATTGGTACCAGTAAATATCATCTAAATTGTATAACAGCAATGGCTAATCCAAATGAAGATTCGTTACACGCCTCCAATCCCAATGAAAACTCGACATATATATATAATATCTTGTTCGAGCGAAAGTTCGGAATCGTTAGATTTATTCCACTTGTATTTCATTTGATAGCGATAGAGAGGAGGTCGTTGACCAGTCTGTTCACGAAAGAGGGCAACACGGTTGTAAACAGCTAACGTAAGCTCTTCTAAGGATTGCTATCCATAAATCTTGATACCGAGAAGCATGTATCGAGGTGTAACGTATCTGCAAGTAAAAGTGTTCGGATCTCCATCATGCAAATACAGCTCCTCGTAGACTTGCCTGCCTCGTAGGTGTCCTGAAACTGCACTTGCAGATACCACTCGTACCGTTCTATTTTTCATGCGTGTATACGATAAACCTATAAATAGAATAGTTCTTATCTTTCGGCGATGCTGTTCCTTTTATCTCGATTACGAGACATACTACAATTTGTTATTTAGCTCCCCACGATAAACCACATTGTGCTAAGAAAAATATTTGCGTGCAATTTTTAATTTTTAATTTTGTCGTGAGAAAATGTCCTCGCATCGAAGAAATGAAATGGTAAACGAAGCGAAACTCAATAAATATTGTAGTATGTATATAGTAACAATTTCTACCGTCTTACGGATGACGTCTTAACGTGCTACCGTACGCAAATATTAGATGCGACACGACGATATTCTCGTCTCGTCAGAATGAGATCGTTAAAAATCATATTGCGAAACGTCTGAATAGCTCGGTTGTCGCGTCGCGACATATAGAAATGACTAGCTTTCCTGGTTTAAAGTAGAGCTTTACGAGAATGCAACCGTCAACCGTGTTACCTTGGCTAAGTTTTCGAGTAGGTATAATTTCGCCGTAATTACGACAATGCTCTGGTTCGCCATAAAGAGAAGAAGGACACGTGAACTCTTGACCTGACCCGACGTAAAAGGACAGTTTCGCAGGATACTGGGCTTTAACAATATTCATAAATTCATAAATGTGGTCTTTCAGGCTAGCCTGGTCGGAGCCAATGAATTTACTGGAAATGGACCTCAACGATGTCCAGGATTTTGTTCTCTTTACCAACAATGAATATTTACCTGTTCCCGTCAGAAATTCTCTCCCCCCGCCTCTCTGTCTCTCTTCTTCGCTGCTTCTTCGCTTCTGTCTCTTCGTTTCCTTCATAAAGCACCTGTTTTATGGCTTTCGTTTTTTGTTTCGGCGACTTCGCAAAAGTAATTAAAACGCGGTAAAGATGCAAATGGACGATGTAAGCAGTGGTGCGACCGCGTACGTTTCCACTTAAATATTCATTAACCGCACGAAAATCACGTTTCCCCGACCAACCTCTGATTAACGATTCTGTTTAATAATTCGGATTTGCTTCGCGTAATCCAGCCAGTAATTCGATGGATTCGCTTGATCCAGAGATCGTATTTAATGTCCGGCGTAGCGAGTGCTTTTAGTTTCGAAAAATCATAGGACGATTTAACTATTTAGCTCGTAAACGCTTTAATTGCTCGCATCGACTACTAGCGAGCCGAATTATAACAATTTTCCCAAGAACGGTGGTCGCATCGGTATTCCTAGAGAAACCCGTGCATAGATATCTTTTTTGAGCAATTCGTCGCGCTTTCGATATCCGTCAGTTTCTCTTAAAAAAGTTTCTCTCGAAAAAATTTCTCTTTGGCCCTTGAAAAATCCCGAGACGAAGCCACGCGTGTGCAATTTAATTTCGTTTCTTGTGAGGTTAACGTCCTGCAACTTGTCTTTCGAACGATGTAAGTAATACAAGATATTTATTATTCGGTGGATAATTTGAAACGTATTTCTTTCAAAGATTGAACAAAAGAATCAATCAGTTGAGACTAAAAGCTGGTAAAAAATATCTTTTGCGCGGTTAAAAGGTTAAACGACTTGAGAATATCTCGTTTTCTGTAAAATGCATGATTCGCTATCACACTCCGCTAGTCATCGATTATCTCGACCGAAAGAACGTAACACTTGGCTTCGTAAACAGTCGAATGCTAGTCATTCCTGTAACGTGAATACGAACTGTAGGGTTTGCTGGTCAATCGAAAGACCGTTCCTAGTGGATACAGAAACCGAACAATACAGGAATTCCCGCGGGCAAGTGGTGCCCGTTAGAGTACTTAATCGAATATCGACTAGGTCGAGCAAGTGGAATCTCAGGTGATTATCGGGTGAGTTCCTATCGATAAGGGACGCCAGCTTTCTCAATGTATTCGTTTCCTACTTTATTTCCAATTTCGTCTCCCACTTTTACACGTAACGCTATCGATTTACCTTTTCGACGCCTCGAATTTCCTTGCAAATTGCCATTTTTAATCGTTGACTGTGTAAATTTCAAGATTTGTACAGCGATTACAGCCTAATATACCTTTGGAGCGTTAGTCAAGCGGTAAAAAGAGCGAAATTCTACCTACAGTAGTTCGTATCTAGCATTTAACGACCGAGCGCCGAATGCGTCTGACATATACGCGCTGTTACTACTTCCGTGTCGAACAGATACACGTACACGATATCAACACGACGACTTTCTTTTCGGCATAATGCAAACAACGTATGCCATTGGAATGTTTGCTATGTAACGTAAGGAGACTAGAGACCACTCCCTTCCGAATTTCGCTATTAATTTACCACAAAGACAACAATAAGCTCGGGTTAATCTCGTATAACCGCCTATCGCTTTACCACGCAACATTGACATCCCACAAACCAACTTCCGTAGTCCCCAATTCTAATCAGCTTTAAAACAACCCCCAACCTATTAATCCTTCAAGAACCTTGTTTCTCCCTCTCTAACTATCTCTCTCCCCTTTTCCTCTCTCTCTCTCTCTCCCTTTTCGCCCTTTCTCATCTCCTTGTCTAACATTCGCCCGAATACCAAGGCGATAAGACGGTAAAAACAAAGCACCTGGTGAGACAGTAACGGAGGATGTTCGCGATGAACGATTAGGTCGATCGGCGCGTGCATGTCCGCGTTTCCTATCGATGGCGACGCGCACATTCACGTGTGTCGATGGTTGCGCCGGTTTAAGAAGAGAGAAAAGCGCGAGGTTAGGTCGATTGTCAGCCCCGAAGACCTTGACTCAGTGGCCGTAAGCGAGCAGAGCGCATGTGTGGTACTACGGCCGGGTTACCCGCTTCCTACCCCTTCGCTGGCGCCAACCGGGCCGAGCCACCCCCTTCCGCCCCCGTAATACGCTACTATCGTTACTACTACTCCACGTTCCACCCCACTTTCGGCCCTTCCTGTTCCGCTTCCTCCCCTCTTCGCGCGACATTCTCACCCCGCTGCATCCACCACCCCTTCCCACGTGTACGGCTCGATTCTCCTACGCAACCAGTTAATGAACACGTCATACGCCAGGGTGCAAGGCACTGAGCAGTGGTCGCGCGCGAGCGCGCATCTCTGCCCTCTTTCGTCTCGCAGAATCTAACTTCTATCATATAATAATGTATTATATAACAATGTAAATGAAAGATAGTACAAATACAAGCGGATGCTCGTGGGATAGTCCGTTGTTAGGAAACAAGGAGAAATCGCAGAATAAGATTTACTCGTACGAGGCAGTTAGTTTTCGAGTAAGTCGAATTTGAAAATTTATTAAACACTTTTGAAGTTGGCCGAGTACGAGTAAGCAGCCGATTGGCGGTTGTTGTATGAAATAAAAATAGTAGGAAAATGCAAAACGAAGACTTTCTGTCAGAGGGTTCGTTTTCGGAGAGATACTAGTTTAGTTAGGAATTGTTCTGGTACACGCGTGTGATAAATTTTCGAATTTATTCTCTCGGAAACGAAACGATTCTTCGCGAATATACTTTCTTCTCTATTTTCGATTAAATAGTGGTATTCAAATATACGATACTTGGTAAATTTCCAAACTCGTCGTACGAGGCAATTTTATTCTATACCTTCTCCCGATCTTCTCATATGGAATCGCCTGATGTTCTCTTGTACGCGTTATTCGGCCGGGTCCTCTATTATCGGAATTTTACAAGAAACAAATTGCATACTGAAAGTGGTGATAAATCCTCTAAACGTAACGAGTTTTCGTAATAAAGCCAGTAAACTGCTCAAATACGGTGAGAGGCAGTAACTGCGAAGAAACGTAAAACTTAGTTTCTTTGCACTTTTGAATAATTGTCCGCGTTTTGCATCTTGATTCGATGTAAGAGGCCAGTAAAATATTCTACTAAGGGAAGGAATTACGTATTAAAGAATCGCCAAGTAGAGGATTATACGACGTACAAATTGCACGATCGTTCCGCTACGAGACCTTGATCGTACCTTGTCGAATCGACGAAAGCGTTGGAAGACAGATGTCAGAGGATGAAAGGATACAGGCAGGCAGTTTGATTAATATTTCGGACGGGTGTTCCGCTTACTTGGGATTCAAATATCCGTCGATAGAGCGGAGACAAATAGCAGGGATGAATAAAATATTTACAGGGCCAGGTACGTGGTGGGAATTGTTTTTACAGAAGAACGTGCGGGTTGCGTGGCGCGGTAACTGGGGCGGCTTGGTCGGAAGACGAGAGCATGGTGTTTTAAAATGGATTTTGACCAGATCTCGAAATACCCCGTATTTTACGATTACTACGACCGTTATACCATTTGAGAATTCCTTTCCCTGCGTATTGGAAAGATCAGATTGTAGCTGTGCGTTATTTTCTTTCTCGAGATTGCTAGAAGGAAAGTATGGCTTCTACGATTGTACGTTTGTCCTGTACCATTTTTTTATATAAACGCTTTTTGAATTTTACAAGTTGCTTATTCGTATCAAATTATTCCAACTGTCTCTGTTAATAGCCGCGAGCGCAAATTTCAATCGACGCTAATTATCGACGGATGTGAAGGTGACGTAATTCGGTTTCAGAGTTTCATGAAATTTCTATATCGGGTAACTTTTGATTCGCCTGATCGAACCACTGTACGCATGTAGCATATAGAGTATATTCTTACTTCCAGAGTTGCAGAACTATGTCGGTAGGTTTGAGGTTGAACGAAGCATAGTGTATACGGATTAATCAAATGCATCTTGTTGAAGGCATTACGCCGTTGAATAATGATCTTTCGGAATACATTCAGCTTACCTCTCTTTGGGTGCCTTATTTGCATGAGAAGCAAACATCCTACATGTGAATTAATGAAACTAGAATTCTCTCGAGTATCATTCTTTTCGTGGATACGAAATGCTGGCTCCTGGTTTTTGCCGTCAAAACGATCTTCTTAATTCTTATGTAAATGTATAATTTACAATTTATAATAACCATTGTAATATGTAATATCAAAGAAAAGATATCGTTCTGTAATTAAAGCTTTTAATCCATTTTCTTTGTAATTGAAATTACACTACCTCGATGAAAATGGTTCGTTTAAAGCGTTGCCTTACTACTTGCTCCAGTCTTTTTTCTTTTTTCAGTTACGACAAATCGCTGCAAAAGAACGAACAATTGGTCTTTATTTACGTTTGAAGACTCGTTTCAGCTGCCTGTCGCTTCTTGAATATTATCTCTATCTCGTTCCTTTCGGCCGTTTGTCGTTACAAAGGTGTCAGCTGTGTTCGATTTCCATATGTAAAACAGTATCCATACTTTTATCGAAAAATCCAGCCCGCCGTTTATGTTTAGTGGGCTTATATATTCGACTTGGATATCGACTCCATATAGCTATAGCTGTACGGTACGTATAAACGATGCGTTTCGTCGAAACCGAATGGACTACCATCGACTATGTATGCGATTTGTTTGAAGATACGAAGATGTATATTTCGAACGATTCTCGCTTTTTAGGAATTATTTCTCCTATACAAATAATCTTGTGAGATTTGTAAATCTGCTTTTTATTATTACAGACATAGGAAAACGTATTTACACGATCGTTATTATTTTTTAAAATAACCATACAAAGACGTAGTTAATTTTTATCGGTAAACCGCAATCTCTCGTTAATACGTAATCTTCTTGCGTTCTTTGGAGCATTTTCGACCAAATGGTATACTTTCATCGTCAGAAAATTTTTCAAATTCGAGGAAACTGAGAAAGAATTTTTCTTGTTACGTATGACTTCTCGTTCCAACTTTGTGCCAAAGATTTTCCTACAGCATGAGAGAACCTCGAAGATTCTTTTTTTTCTCTCTGTTGAAACAAAAGCGAGCGTGAGACGTAAAAGACTGAAAGATCTGAGCAGAAACGAAAGTTATTTCGTGCGGATATTAACCTTATTCGCGTGTCTCTGTATTTTAAACATCGGCTCTTGCCTGCAATTAATCGACCGACATCGCCGAAGAGTATGCTCGCTATTTTGCAATATTCGACGGAAGTTTCTTCGAATCTCTTCCATTTTGCCTGTAGCTTCCGAGTTTCTTCAGAGAGTCGAGTTTCTGCTAAAGTGTGCCGGAAATACTGCTCCATAGTTACAATTCGTAGAAAGTTTCAGAAGAGGATTCAGGTATAGATATACATTCGCCGGCAATTCTACGTTTCAAACCTCTTGGGCTCTGAAATTTTTGTCCACGGTGGAACTTCTCGCACGTAAAATATGTTTCGCTGCCCGTCAAACATTTTTGTACCTGTAGGCGAAAAATGTCGTGATTCGTCAAATATCTTTTCGTCGTGAACGTCGAACCATCGATCTTCCCTCGCTCTTCGCGTCCTTCCCTCCAATATTTCATAAAAACATATCGTTCTAGAAACGTACCTACGCGTGGAATACTAGCCACGATGCTACGATAAATACGTACATCGTATAGACCTTGTTTCTCTATCGTACGATATCTCGTAGATATTAGAACGTCGCCCTTGTTTCGCAAAAGAAATACGACGAGCGCGATACAAATATAACGATGTATCTTGCTTTACTTTTACCTCGCGGCTCTTCGTAAGAGATTTCAGGAACACGACAAATTTCCTTACCTCGGCGGGCCAATATCTCCTAGTCAAGTTGATCAGCAAAGAAAGAAATTTTCTCTCAAGTGCAGTTTCCTAGGCGTGTTATTATATTTTACGGATATATCTGCGTATTACGTTTCGAGGAGGCTGATTTTTCCGATTTAAAATATCGCTGAAAAAAGGAGAATAAAAACGAGGAAGAAAAATCACCGACGGATATTCCTCGCTGACTGGCGTTTTTCTCGATTCCCCTGTATCCTCCTATTTTCTGATTCTCGGCTCGGTTAGCAGGCGCGTTCAAGGTCGATTAATAAATCTTCATCGGTGGGGAACGGCGGGTAGCTGGCGCGATCAGTTCTGGCGAAGGCTGTCAACGTTAACAATAACAAACGCCCGATACGGGGCCATAACCCTGCGCTTACTCGTCGATGGACGTCCGCGTTTTCACAGACGCTTTCAGCGTTTCACCCGTCAGTATGCATAACCTATTTTTTCGCGTTTCTATGCCGTCACGTGAACCGAATAATGAAAGCTATCGAGCAGGCTGAATCTTTTAGCCAACGTAGTTCGATCTGGCCGTACATACGCGATGTGCCTCCGTTTCTCCCCGACGTGTTACGTAACACGGCTATACGAATGCGCGCAGTCGAAACCCCTGCCATTTAACCTTTATCCTGTCGTTTGAATGGGGAATCACCGCTGCCAAATAGCGACGATATACCTGACTGCATTGTTTCGCTAATGTCCCATCACGACACACGACAGTCTCCCGAGGATTCTACGTACGAACGTACATATTCCAAGTGTTAGGATTGCTACTGGAGCTTATTAGAGTAAATGGCCGATTTCTTTCTGGTAAGACGGTAATAGACCGTGATAAATTAAGATCGTTTAATCCAATTATCGTCGAGCTGGCGGAATAGTTTGTACGGTTAGTTAACGTTCTTGTGTAACAACTTCGATAGTTTAGTTTTACATGGTCTCTTCCCTTGAATATTCTAGATCAGTCGTTAACAGCAGATGTACGAAATTGCTATTTCGATAAATAATAAGCTTCTCCCATGCTTATTAAGTTATTCCTCGTCCGTGAACCCTGACCCTATCTCATCCATTGATCATCTTATACTTCCAGCCCTCGGTATTTCCTCCAACTGTCTTCGAAGCTTCTGTTTTTGGACGTTTCATTTTGCAGTTTGTTAAATGTAACGTAACAAATGGAAGCCTCTAGGACGACGACAGTTCGGTTCACTGTGGTCCAGAAACAATCATCGAAAACGAGTTTCTGCATTTCGTTTAAACTCCGATCTTCGATCTTTGACTTAACGCGGCAAGAACGAGACTCACGGAATTGACAAATACGCATTCGTTATTCAACGAATCGTTCCGGTCGATTCTTTTGGCGCTGTTGAACCGCGGCTGGCTTTGGTCGTGATTGCATTCGACCTCGCGTGGGACACATGGATGGAGGAAGGGTGGCACGGGAAGGGCGGAGGTGAAGAATGATGTAATCGATGCACAAGGGTAGAGCGTGGCCGCGACACTTGGCCTTTGCGTTGCTCGACGATCCTCCCAGCCATGGCAGCTAGAGAGAAAAGTGGCTGCGCACCTCGCCCCCTCCAACCTTCCTCTTCGTAAAAAGCGTTGGAGGAAAAAGGTTGTAGGGGGATCGAGTTAGCGGAGGAGGTGTCTGTCCTTGGCAGAATCGGCCAATCTCAAACTTTTTCGACTTAAGTTCGAGATGCATCCCCCTTTGTTGCGTGTAACGTGCAAGAGTTGGAAATATGACTAGCGGAACTGCACACGAGCAAGGTAAGCACTGCTCTCTATCGCTCAACGTCACGCGCTCCTTTTCTCATTTTAATTATTTCAATTTTTCTATCGTATCAACCCAACGAGATCGCAACGTTAATTTGCATAAGAATAAAGGTTAACACAGATATTAGATCAGATAAAACGACAAATTTTAACGTGTCTCGAGAATTGAGCGTGTTTTGAGCGTGGTGACACTCGACCGTGAATTCGTGTATCTCACGTTTTTGGCCAATACGCGTGCTTATCTTTATAATCTTAGAGGATCTGTTGAAAATAAACGATCGGACTCGCATTCCTTTGCTTAATCATCTTTCCAGCTCTCTGTACTACCTGCAGTGGCTCGCGAAATTATTCCAACACTCGTAGAAACTTTTTACGTACATGCTATACGAAACATCTTGAAGTCTCATTAGTACTGTAACGAGACACGACTACTATCGTGGCTATATTGGTAAAATTTGAAACTGATGTGAAAAAGTAAGGTCGGTCTATAACGAAAGCGAATGAACACGTTATACGTTCGTCGTTATTCCGATAACGAATGTACGAGTTGAATTTTTATCGTATAATTGTATTCGTAATATATCTATATCGAGTTCCAAAGATGGAGATTAAATTTATTAAAAATTTCTTATTCACAGCTACGTTCACCTTCCATTGCGTTTTCACCTTCGACATGCTCCACGTTTAATTAAACGTGCCTGACGTGCTTTTCCTATCGCTTTTCGAATACGTGCTAGAAGCCTGATTTAGCCGTGTTCTCGAGAACCGACTTTAAAGCCCTTACGTGGCACCACCTCTCGCCTCAGAACGTAGTCCTTTCAAATTCTTCTTAGCGGTGGAAAGTGAGAAAATATTGTCGAGTAATCACGTTCCGAGGATAATGCGTTGTTAGAAGCCACGGAACAGGCGGAAACGCGCACGATTAGTAAACGTGTAGAACCTTACTTCCGCGTGATACGAGGATAACGTGGAGAACTGACATTTAACACGCAATAGTCGCTCTTAATAGTCTATTTCTATTACTAATTACCTGCAAATTCAAAGTTATACACGTAAATGAGTTAGGGTGGTATAGCGCGTGGTTTAGACAACGAGGCGGAGACCTTAGCCCTCTAAGGCTGGTTTAGTCAAGTAGCTGGATTTACACAGTTTCATCGTAGATGATAACGCTGCCTTCATCCTCGTTTCATCCTCCAAAGCGAACAGCGTAAATTCGGCTTTACCAGCTACTTGACTAAACTACACGGTCTGAACCAGCCTTTATCCAATGTACGATTAACTCGTAACTAACTTTCGGAAAGTTAACAGGCGCAACTTGTTTTTCCAAACTACGTCGCTTATTCGTTTAACCGTTTGTGAATCGTCTCGGTTGGATCGTGTTTGAAGGAAAAATCATCGGTAACGAGAAGGAACACTGGGCACTTGTTACATAAATTCCACGGTTATACAAACCGTTCGTTCCTCCACGTTGATGTAAACGAAGATCTACCGTACTCTATCTACGATTATCTTTCGAAGGATTCGCCGGATGCTCGGCGATGAAATTACCGTGAAAGGTAAACGATGCGTCGATGATACATAGGGAGGCGGCGAACGAAATTTTAACGATCGCCCGTTGAAGTCGTGGAGGAAAATTAGGGCAACGTGCTTGACCCAGGTTTGTTTTCGCGATGAGTTACGAAGGAATGAGAAAAGTTTAACGCGTTCAATGCGAATGTATCTGGTATAAGCGGGACGCGTGAAAAATTCCTCGCACGTGTCACCTTCGTTCTGAGTCTTTCTCCGAACAAAAGGAAAACTCGCGGAAACTTTAAAGTCACCCTTGTCGCGAACAATAAAAAGAGCATAGGAAGTGCTTGGCGCGCCATTCTGCGTAACGCGCGTTTATCCGATTTAGTTGTAAATTACTGCACAAGGAATTGCGACACAGAATCGTAGAGAAAAATTGGTAGACGCGTAGCGGACACGAATATCAAGCAGCAAGTTTCGTTAAATACGGCTTGTTTACGCGAACGTGTTTAGTTTTAATTATTCGCTGAATAATTTACGTACTATAAAGGCGTATAATAAATAAAACACTAGTATCGTTTTCATTCAGTTTCGTCGATACCCACTTCTACCGTCTATCCACTTGTTTCTATAGCAGACTGTATGACGACTCGTACGATTTTAACGAACACTCCGATTACTCGCTCCGTTGATCTAAACGCGTGTCTGTATTCCAAATCCTTTGCGTTTTGAGATTTCTGAAATTATTTACCGTTGATTGCTTGCCTTGTCTTGCCTTGCTTACGTTTCTATGGCGTGCATTTTATTTCATAGAAAATGTCCAGATGGAACGTTTTGCCTTATTTCGCGTGTTATGCGCAACGTACGTGTAAAACAATAATGTATAGAACAATGGAATAATAGTGTTTAGAAAAACGTGGGTGCAAAGCAATATCGAGTTCATTAGTGCGGGTGAAATGCGCGAGAAGAAGCAAATTAGCTCTGTTTGTTAGCGAACACGTCTGGGTTTGAGAGAAACGGAGGAAGAGAGAGACCGGTGGGAGGCGCAAAATTACGCGATTCAAATTCTGTTCTGCAGAGTATGCGTGTCTACAGTACCGTGTATTTTCTCTGAAATTGCTGCGATCTTTTGCGCATTAACCGCAAAAAGAACTCGTACGTTCCTAGTCTGTAAAAGTGTTGCGAGAATCGTATTTTGTGTCGTCACGTTATTTCATCGTTACCTTTCCAGTCTCGTTCAATATCAGATTCGTTTTACTGTTCTGCATTTACGTTGTTACACAGAGTGACCTCGGGCAGAAAAATCGTCGCATTCGAACTAAACCTTCTATTTTTCTTAATTTTCTTTTTCTTTCTCTTTTTTTCTCAGAAAAGATTATAAAGATAGAATTCGGAAGATATTATCGAAATATACGCGAGCGTCGTTAGATTTAAATTTTTTCGATCTCGATCGGATTTGAAACTTTCGTAATGACCGAGAAGCGTACACATTTGTGGATCTCGGATTTTCGATCGTGTTTTCAGTAGTACGTTGCGCTTTATTCCGACGTCGTGAACATTCCAATTCGCTTTTTCAGGGCAGACCTAAAGGAGAAACAGTTTCAGGTGAAACAGGTTTCAGTAGTACGGTACACTTTGTTTCGGCGTTTCGTGAACGGCGGCAATTCGTTTCTTCGCAGGGTAGACCTAAAAAAGAAACAGTTTCAGGGCAGACCTAAAAAAAGAACAGTTGCACCTGAAGAGAAGTGAATTGGAACGTTCACGAAACGTCGGAAGAATGCGCAACCTACTACTGAAACCCGAAGAACCGCGAGTATGTCGAGATAAAAACCATTGAGAAATGTTCGTTTCGCTCGACCTACGTTTTACGCGACACTACGAAACGTCTGTTCAAATTATTTTCCTATAGAAATCATACGTTAACGATGAGTTTCGCCGTACGCGTTTAACCGAAACCCAACAGCTGCCAATCCGTTTTATTCAGAAATTCATATACAGGGTGCGACCGAATAACATGTACAAACGAGCACGAGGTGAATCCTTATGCAAAAATAAGAACAAAATATAGAATAAAATTTTTTCATTTAAGGCCTAGTTTACGAGAAAATCGACTTTGAAAATATATCAAGTATAGTTGAACATACGCACCCTGTATATTTCTCCGATACTCGATTCCAGCCAGGTGTTGCTCGTAAAAGAATTCCAGATAGAACGTTCACGGATAGCTGGCAGACAAAGGAAGATATTTCGAGAAGTTCAATGTCATCTTGGAGAACGTATTGTCTCATAGTTATCATTTTTATAGCCTCGCTTGACCTAGGTTCTCGCACAACGAACGATGAATCGAGGGTGCACTCGATAATGACAACGGTGACCTGAAAATTGTGTCAAGAATACTCGATCGCGACACTGAAGCAACGAAGGCGCGTGCCACTTCGAAGGGTACGAAGAAACAATTTTAAAACGTAAGAATAACCTTCGATCTTGAGTCGTCGGAATCGATAACACGCCAACTATTATTCTGCTGAACTCGCTACGTATTCCCGACGTGGTGACATATTTTCGTCAATTCTTTTTTCCTTCTCCACAGATCGAAAGATTATTTTTAAGAGGTTGCTGCTCGCGTTACGATTGTTTCGCCGAGTTGTTACAGGCCGATTACGAGCTGCTAACTTTAAGTAAATAACGTATACGGTGAGCTATATATTTTACGAGCTATTTTCTCGAATATTCCAACAAATAGTAATTCGTTTGTCTTCATTGTTCGGTACGTTCTGCTGTTTTTACAGGTCTCGCGATAAGTATACAACAAAGTCTCGAGTAAAAAGTTCTCGATAATCTCGAGGAAACAGCAGCGACTTCGCAACCTTGTATCTTTGATTACCATGACTATAAAAGATCGTTACTTATCTTGGAAGATTTTCCCTACTTGGCACGTAGGTTACATTTTTAAAAAACATTTCATTCTTTGAATTAATATTTCTTATACTTTTTATAGGAATTTCGTATAGAAAATAGGAATTTATTTCATTTTCAACGTTAGTGGGAAAATGATATTTCATAAAAGGACGGTCATTGAAAATTTTATCTGCAGACCTGAAGTTTTCTCAAGTTACGATAACATTTATCCGCGGGAACGTTACTTTCCAGACAAATGCTTGCTTATCTTGGTAATACCCGTTCTCCATTGGTCCAACATATAAGTTGACCCTTCGATAAAAGAAGATAAATTTCAACCTGCTATCAAGATCCCAGCTTTATAATCGTGAGCAAATTGTAAACGATTTAGCGACATACACCATTCTCTGGTTGACATTTTGTTCGAGCAAAGGATAATAAAACTGATGTTCTGCTTCTTTCTTTTTTGAAATCATTCGCGTTACGTTTACATTTGACACGTTGACTACCACGATGGTTATCGGTGACGACTCTCATTTGTATTCAATTTTTTAAAACGATTAAAAGAAGATAAATTCTTTGCACTGAAAAAACTTCGTCGATGTCGATATTTGAAATAACTTTGTTAGAAAAATGTGCGCAAATACAATATGATATTTTACAAAAGTTAAAGATAATATTATGGCGTGGTATATTTGAATGTATCGCGGCTCCAGCAGATATATAAAATTCGTCCGTGCAAATTCGACCAGCAAAAATACGGTTGGCGATAATTAGAATATCTAGAAAATAAATATCGTTCACGGTCATTTTCGTGAAAATATCCGAAAAATTGAAGAAAAGATTAGTTATGTATATATATGACATACAAGATAGAGGACGGAAAGCGCACATAGAAAAATGAGGTTCAGCCATATATTTTGAAAAGTTTGAATAGCCATGTTTCCATAGATATGTATAACGTGGCTGGAAGTTTCTTCGAAATTATCGATCCGGTTCGGCGTAGATCGGCCGTGGATAGCAAAACTTTCCACAAATTTCGCGTGTTCCGGGCACATCGAACATTACGGCTTTAAAGTAGCTATTCAACCCCTGGAAAACGATCGAACCGTTCTCTTCGAGCCGAACTCTTTTTGCTTTCGCTTGTACGGCGCGCTAAAAAGTAACTTTCGTTGTGGAACCAGTGCGGTTTCACGCAAGGCCGTGGCGGTGCTTCTTCCAACGAGCAGCGCCAGTTTTCACCATTCCAAATAAGGAAAGGAGCGAAACGTTTTAACACGATACACATTAACTGCGGTATCGAGTTTCATTCGTTCGAAATCTCCTCTGTAACCAAAGAAGAACTTGAATATTAGGTCGTTCTGAAACTTCCTGGTGGTTTAGTTCTGAAACAACCTAGCTCCCTTAAAGTGGAACGTTACCTTTGAAAGAAGATCAATTTCGATCTGCTACGATGGCTGGTCTAATCTTGTAACCGATGCTTACGGAATATTTCTCTCTACAATTCTCTCGTCGACATCCTATTCGAGTAAAATTCAAAAGTACTGTACAAGCTGGCGCGTATTCCGGATTTTTAGCTTTCTTTGTGGCGCTTCGGGTTTCGATAGGTTTTCTAACAGCACGTTTCGCGAACGTTTCAGTGCGTTTCTACGGGGCACAACTTACCGGACAGATGGTACTTTTACCGAGAAACGATTCCGACATTTTTACAGGAATGCTTGTTCATTTAGAAAATGTGAGATTAGAGATTGCGAGGAATGGAGAAATCCTATTTCGAGCTTGATGTATTATTGATACGACTGATATAGAACGTTTCGGCAACGAAAGCCGGAAAAACCACAAATATGCCGCATTATGTATTTATGGTAATTATATTTAGCGTGCACGATTTTAATAGACTTTAGATGGAAATTAAGTTGGTTATACTTGGTAAATTGGAATAAATAATAGAAATTCCCTAGACGAAGTAAGAGACGCCCTTGTGATATTAACAATCACTGGCAATTGCTTCTTAATTAATTCATATTCTACTGATTACGTATATTTCATTCGAATGGAACCTGTCTACTTTGATAATGGACTTGTTATTTTCAATTACTACGTTATTAACTGCTAGCAATTAGTACGATGCAAATATTAATCGATATACGTTGTTGATAAAATTTAGACGAACGATATTTCTCGATTAAATAATACAATACCTGCGCTGCCTTTATTATAATTGAAGTTTCGATTTATTTATTTATAGCTAGCCGATATCCTGTCAGTTGCTTCGCCAAACATTTTCAACCTACAAAATCTGCTATTACTTGATTGAAGTTCGTAATTATCCGTTTACGGTTAATTGATATCGTGTCGGTTGCTGCGTTGAATATTTCCAACCCGCAGGAACTGCCGTTACTTTCCTATACGCTCGATAGAATTATCCAGATTGGCTGAAGAATCGCGTGGGTCTAGAAAGTTGCAAAGATAGACTCGCTCTTTGAAAAGTTTCAGATAGAACTATGCAAATGTCGATCGATTGATGAGATTTAAACGAACGGGGTTTCTCAATTTTTTGGAAAGCTGCGACGAAAGGCGGATCGGTGGATCGCCGATGAAGGACGAAAGTTTAGACAGCGATTCGAACGTACGAAAGAAGAAAAAGTTGCGCCGTGGAGTTTCGCGTGCTCGAGGCGCATCGCGCGAGTAACGTTCCGTGGCCGAGCGTTTAACACGTTGAGAAGCGGCGCGCACGATGAAACAAGCCGCATACATTAGCGATCGTTAGATAGCGTTTCCAGTTTAGGGTTTGAATAATGTTCCTGGAAACGTTCTTAAATCAAGCGAAATAAGAATAGCTCGAGAGCTTTTCCCTCGAGGCAGCACGATAGGCCAATTCCTTCGAGCCGAGAACTTCCCTTTTCAATTTCCTCGCGTCCTAATTTTTCATTAATTAGAACCGCTCCCGATGTTAATATCCGACGGGATATGAATTTTAACCTGTTTAATCAGATTGTCTCTTAATCGGAGACTCAAAGTATAATTAGCGAATTCAAAATTATTAAAAGTGGAACAATTTCGGTTAGGTTGGTTTTTGCAAATGTTAACACGATATGAAATAAAAAGGTTACCATCTCTGCAGAATTTCGACAGGCACTTGCTGCTGTCGTTCGCTCACGTTCCACGATACTAACAATAATTGTTTGTTGATCACAAGCTCTACCTGTTGTTCCTTTGTGATTAGACACTCGTGAATCGAAGAAAATAATTGCTTTTATGAATAGTTGCGTTGGATCGTGAGTTTTGTACGAGGGTACACTGAAGGTGCTAAATGAAGTGTATTATTGTTCGACGTATAAAACGGAATAAAATAACGTGCGTTATTCGTTGCCGTTTATTTATGATAAATTGATTCGTTAAGTTGTAACGTTATGTGTAAATATTGCGTACACATGGAATACGTGTGTTCGATAAAGTAGGGGGAAAATAGTAATCTATTGAGAAAGTACAGCAGTATAACGTTAAGCGTTATCGAGAATGGAGACAACAAGCAGCACGTTGTTGATGGAAAATAAAATAAGTAAAATACGTAAGATTAGCCGGTGTATATCCTTTTCTCTCGTATTCGTATTTTTCAAAAACTCCTACTTGAATCATACGAGAAGTTCTTAGAATTATGTTGTTGTTAGGATATACACTCTTTCGCGATAAATATTTTAAAACAACGTGGCAAACTACGAACTTTAAGTATCGTAACGTTTTCAGTATCGTACCGCGAGTTTTTCTAGAAAACAAACGACATGTTTCCAGCTACATTATATATGTATTAAATATTTCATGGAACGGAGCAACTCGTGTTACAAATTGTACGTACACCGTTCATAGAGGGAAAAAGAAACGCGAGTACAAATACGCGAATAAAATATGGAAGGCTGAGTTTACCGTGAAAGAATAATCCGCTGCAATAGAGGATTATGTTCAAGGTAGCACTTACAACGATTAAAAACTAATACCAGGCTGCATTTACTCGACCATATGCTTTTCTCCAAGGTACTACGCGTTTATTTCGCCAGACGTTACAACCTTGACAAAATGAAAAAATGTCATTTATTACCAAGTAGTTGGAGAAAATCGAAGAACGTGTACCTTCTGCTGGACGAAACCGTGAAAACTTGTAAAATGTCCGATCCAGAAATGATCGGCATGGGAGGCTTAAATTCCACGAGACTGCGTATCGTGGAGGGTTGAAAAAATTCTCGTAAATTGCACGAAGATCGAAAGAAAGAGGAAACCCGTAATCATCTTCCCGCGGAAGTCGATTGATCCCGGAGGAAAAAACACGAGGGCGAATGTTGCGTGTTCTGTGTTGCATGTCGGGGATGATGGCAGCGGGAGGCGGTGAAAACCGACCTGATCGTGCCCGAGGAACCGTACGGCCTTTACAATACCGTCTGGAAACGACCGTGGACGTTATGCAAGCGGAAGAATGTCGTGTGTTACATCGCCGAAACGATCGCACACCCACGCCCTACATCCTTGCTTTCATTCCACTGTGCATCATTAACCTCTCCTCTGTTCGATGTATCGATTCTGTTCTCGCGTTCTTCTTGTTTCCGAAGACCTTTCGTGACAGAGGGTGGAACGATTCTACACGAGGAAAAATTCCAAGAAAATTCCTTTCTCGTTTCGTGTTGGAACGTGGTGCGAAAGATCGGTAGATCGAGAATGGAAAGCGTGTTTTTCGTATGTAAAAGACAGAGGCGCCTCTCTCGCTAAATCGCTACGGTTTATTGCTGTTTCGAGAACCTCGTCGAGCGCGGAAACGTCGACCGATTCATCGATCTCGCGATCTTAACCCATTTGCATCCAAGCGCGGATTATTACGCGCGCTACGACTGCTTTTCTTATTTCCATTTTAATTTAAATAATTCTTTTTTAAATAAATAATTTTTACTTTTTTCCTCTCTTATAAAAAATGTAATGTTTGCGAAGTAACATTGTCTACCAATCGTTTTGAACGGTAAATTTTCGATAAACTCCATGAAGAATTCGGATGTCACTTACTGCACCTACGACCGACCGCGCGCGGTTATAGGGACCAGTCCTCTTAAGTATAGAGCCATGATGCAAATGGGTTAAATACAGTTTCATAAATAATTTCGCGAATACACCGCAAGATCGTGAAATAGCCGATATTTTCAAGGATCAAAGAGAGGTTTCACCCTCTTACAGCGAGTTTGGACAGTGAAAAGAAAAAAGAAGAGAGATAAGTATATCGTCTACGTATCTTCAAAGTTTCATAATTTGTTGAATTTACGAGAGACCTTCCCCTGTAACTTTTCTTCTATCGTCCAGACGCTTGCTACGCAGGCTTTCGTTCTATAAACGTTTCGTAGTCTTGGTATGCATAAATACGATAAAGAAATACGACACGCGTACTCGAAGAAATTCGAAAAACCTGAACAAGAGTTTGCGTATCGTCGACGTCAACCTTCGTTAACCTGGATCGAACAAAAGACAACGAGAAGCTGGAAATCGGAGGATAGTTTCGGAAGAATCGTCGCACGTTCCTTCGCATGATACGAACATCGATAAAGAAAGCTGGACAGGCATAACTCGCACCAGGTATCGATCATCATCGTGGTTGTTTGCAAACTGGCGCCGACACGACGATCGCTTAACGCCGCTTTCAGCTTGGAATTTTTCCTTCCGACTGGCCATTCCCATTCGCGAATCTGCCATTTCCAAAACGAATCCTCCACAGGACCGATACGATTCTCAAAGAACTGGCTGTAGTTTGACAACTTTTCAAAAGCTCATTTTGCAAAGTTATTCTCAAAATTACTCTCTTCACTCGTAACGTTCACGGGAGTTTCTTCCAACCGGGAAGTTAATTTTTCTATTACCCGGAGCTCGTTACGCGTCCGAATTTTCGAAGATATAATTTTTCCTCTGGAACGATGGAATAGCCGAGTGTGGCTCACACAGCGGGACAAAAGAATGGTTACGATCCTTTTACCATCGAAAATGGTTTTATTCCATTATAAGAGCCATTGATAGAACGTGGGAAAATCTACGGACACGTAGTGTTTACCAAAGAAAATAAAAGACATGCGAATATTGCAGTCGTGGAGAAAGGAATTTCTTTTTTCTTTCGATCGCGTCAATGTAAAAGCAAAGGATTTCCATTGAAAATACAGAAATTTCTAATTACTTTCGTGGTTTTACTTTTGCAGTTTCGCGTAAAAGCTGTCGTACTTTTTAAAAATATTTCAACCAATCTGTACATTTACATAAATGTAAATTTGCGATCGAAACGAACAAATTTATATTTTCATACGGAATCGTTCCCTGATGTTCAAATCGCTAATTACACGGTATCTCGCGTTTTATTCGCTCGGGCACGAGCATAAAGCGATGTTAAAAAAAAAAAAAAAATAAAAAGAAAAAAGAACAAGATTTAAAAAGAGCCGGAAAAGAATGGTTCGAACGATGGTATAAAAAAGAAATACAAACAACGTAGATATAATAAATGCAAGAAACCGCGACGCGCCACTCGTTCGCGTTTTCGAGAATTAATTTCGCGCGTATAAATAAGGTCGTAATAAGCGAGCAGTAATCCAGCGTTCCAATTAAAACGTTTCCATTTTCAAGTGTTGTGTTAAACGCTAACGAGCTGAAGGCCAAAGCGGAGGCTCTTCAATTATGCAAACCTTCGCTGATAACGCATTCATCATTCTCCTAATCAGAGGTATTCTAAACTGGATCATCTTCCTCGCATTGTCGTCTCTCCTTATAATTACGAAAGCATTTTCTCTCGACGAAGAACTTCCGAGAAGATGCGTGTTACGGGTCTCCGTTATTCTTGGTACGAGCAATGGCAACGAGATTAATCGATGCCAGAATATGCTTTTTAACGAACCACAATGGCTGACAAAGCGAACGGTTTCGTAAGATGGATGAATCGGCTAGAAACAATTTCTACGCGAGCTTAATCCGATCTTCGCCAACATCTACGTGCCAGCACGCGCGCCGCATTAGTTAAAAAATTCCACCGATAATTTGTTATCTCTTGTCGTTCTCTCGTGATACTTTCGATGTTCCTTCCATTGGAAAGTCGAAGGGAAACGAGGAAAGGAGAAATTGAAAATTGTTCTACCGCGTATCTTTTGAGACGTTTCACTAAAGGTAAAAAAGAAGAAAAGAAACAAATTCAAAATGATCAGGACGTCGCATACTATCGCAACAGACGATTAGTCGTTATCATTAAACTGTTGTGCGTGAAAATTCCAACAACGCGTCGTTCCACTTGGAATCGCGATGTTCTTCGCTACCGTCGATTCACGACGATCTCTACAGCTGCACGTGAGAACGTTCCGGTTAAGTGGAGCCACGTAAATCACTGTCATTGCTATCCTATACGATCCACTCACTCTCGTTCGCCATTGTTTCGAAATCTTCGTGCTATTTTAAACTAAATTTTCGATTTTCCTCCAATTCCATTTTTTTCCCTCCAATTTCACGATACGCAATACGATTACCGCGATGAATAGATAACGAACGAGCGATGCACGTGGACATTCTTGCGTCAACGGCACGATTCATCGAATTCCGAGGAATAGAATGGGTGCCGTTTTTCGCTCAGTCGGTAAAGATGCACGTATCGAACTAGCAAATTTCATTACTCGCTCTGTCTCTTTTTTCTCTTTTCTCTTTTTATTCGCCTTCTTTTCTCGGGAATATTTTCTTTTTTTTTTTTTTCTTTCTTTCTTTCGCTTTGTTTCGAGCGATGGAGGATAGCAATTTGCATGCCCTGCTATGTTCGGAATATTTTCGGGCGGCTCGAAATGCACGTTCGTGCCTGGAGTTGCCTGCTCTGTGAAAATTTCTCATAATTTGTATTTCGAAGCGACGCGACGATTCTATTGTGTCTTATATACATGTGTATCTGGCTTCGGGAATTCAGGATGTGTAGCGGGTGCGTCTAGAGCAGGAAAACTTGAAGAAAAGCTTGGCGGTGACACGAAAAGAAGAAAAGAATTACGAGGGAGATTCGTGGTTAAAGTAATTCGCGATAGCGTAATCTTGAAACGTAAATTTCAATGTTGCCAAGAATACATCGGAATGACAAGTATCGCGACAGTGTCAACCGACGCACTCTCGCTCTTGTCTCTCGAGGAAGCCAAGCTCGCGAGCAGTCACGCGGCAAAATGAGAAAAGTTATACCACTGTCATCGTGAATTTTCATTTTCGTCCGCAATAACGCAACTGATTTGCTCCGAATTGTCCTCGAAATCGTTTGATTGTTCACATCCTCGTCCCCGTCTCTTTCGTTACCACGCGAAATTGCATTCTCGAGGAACCTTTGATTTTCGTTGATGTATGTACAGTATACCGATGCTCGTTCGAACGCAAAGGTTTCGGGAACGTCGCGTTCGAATTAATTTCAGCGACGATGGTAACTCTTTTACGCGATGGAAATCAAAGTACAGCGAATCTCCTATCAGAGCGTCGACGAACCTCTGCTACGATTCTCGAATTTTTATATTCCGATCTTACTATTCTCGCGTTGCCAGCAAGTGGAATTCCTATTTCTTTGTACTCCAATCGTAGTGTCTTAGCAAACGAAAAGAATTTGCAACGTTTCGAGTCGTTTAAGAAAAAAAATTGAGACGGGAAATCGTGCGTGTGGTAGAACTCCATTTTTTTAAACATGCAATTTGTATAATTAAAGTTCATCGATTTTCTTCGCTGCCTAATATTTTTCGTTCACAAAACAAGAGCTCACAGTCAGATAAGTGAATTCAAGTAGCACAAGTTCAGTTAACTAAAATTTCTAGTAAATGGAGTTTTATTGTACAATAAGTTACGTATAAATACGCTAAATATAAAATAAATAAGAAATAAATATAAAATAAGCTAAATATTGTTACTCGTAACGATGATTCGTCGTTGATCAACTCGATGCAAATAGTAAATGTGTCGTAAGTAATATACAATGACTACAATGCATCTTCCAATGAAACATTTTTTTATCGGAGCCTACGTTTCATTTCCATAGTATGGAATTTTTACAGTCGTACGAAAATACCGAATAATACGAAATTTATTACAATTGGATCTAATTAACTAGTACGTACAGTGGGAGTTAAAAATAAACGCACTTCTTGAAGGTACAAAAGTTATTCGAAAGCCCCGACATATATTGTTGCATAAGTTGAAAATTGATAAAAAAATATAAAGTATGTAGTAATACGAATAAATAGTAAAAAAAAGCATAGGTAAGTCAATATTGTACTAACCTCGTTTTAAAATGTACATTTATCTAACTCTCGTTGTAAATGCGATAATAAACGCAGTAGTGTGTACATACTTTTTGTACATACAAATGTATTATGTAGTAACTGAATGGGTCTTTAAAGGAAGGACAAGTAATGATGTTTTGGTTTAACAAGTAATATTCGATACAACGAACTGATTACAATATCGTCGTACGTCTTATTATCATACTCGGCTCTCAACTTCCCGATTCATACTCTTCGGCTCCTCCACTCACACTCTCCGGCTTCTGCACTCACTCTCTCTGACTTCTCAACTCACTCTGTAGGATTTCCCAACTGATACCCCCTGGGCTAGCATCCCTTTGTCTTTTCTTAGCCCTGCCACGCATGTGTTCCGCGAACACCCGTGGCCAGGGTCACGTAGGCCTTTTCTACGAAACTATTCACTTGAAAGGACCGACGACACATTGATGGACGACGCCTCGGCTCTCGCGACATTGTTTATGGTTAACTAGACATTTTTCTCGGGCCCTTTTTCACGATACGACGTGTATGGAGATATTTATACGTAATTTTCGTTGTGTTGTATTTTTGCAGAATCCTCAAGAATGTGAACAAATAAACGAACGCAAATGCCCAACAAGGCACGGCCTCGTCGAGAGTGGTCTCCCCAGTCCCCTATAGATGTATTGTGAGTATCTCGTAATAAAAGATAATAAGTTGAATATTGGATGGAAAGATAACAAGTTGCATCGAGATGTTCTATCCGACGCGTAATTCCAATATGTTTTGAATGAAACTGTCGGAGAATGTTTATCAGATTTCGACGAACAATAAAAACACGTCGATGATAAATAAAAACAGCGATAATGGAACGGCTGTGAATATTTCCTCTTTGTTAATACTGTTTGTTAAAGTTCTCACGGTGTTATTCACAGTTTTCTGATATTTTAATTCGACTCTGCCGAAATCGCTCGAAACTGGAACATTAAACGTTTCGAAAATTAAATCGATTTCACGGCTGCTCCGAATAATCAAATTTTATAAACCCACGCATCATCACGAATCTAGGCGCTTCGATTGCCGCATTATCCGTCACTGAATTTTAGTTCCACGTTTCGCGCAATATCAAAAATGCATTTTTCCCCGTGTTGCCGTGTTAGAACGTATACGTAAAAATAAAGTTTAAATATGTATTCGGCTAACTGAATATACATAAAATATCAATTTCAACGTGGTTTATTTAAAAAAAAAAAAATCGTATGGAAGGGGTTTGGAAAAAGAAGATAGTTAGCCAAATGGGAAAATTTTGACGTAGGATTTGAAACAGCAGTGCGAGGCTCGTGTATTATATTTTATATTTAAATCTGGAAGACTTTCGAGACACGGTTTATTCTTATCCAATCGAACATATCTTTCTTCCTCTCTCTTTTTCATAAACTGGAACACTATGCGCATACGTAAAACAACTGAAGCTACTTTCGTCTGTTATCTTCACGATCTAAAACGTACTAACAAATTGCGATTTCACGGTGCGTTGCAATGCCTGTTTTTACATTTTGCACGGAAGGCAACAAAAGACAAAGATGCCTCGATACGAGATATCGATCCTATGACAAGAACTACGCCGCGTTTTTGTATACGGGAGAATGTTGCAAAGTAAGGAAGGTAGTTCGTAAGATGTTTTGGTAGTTTGCGCGCGAGTAAGAAACGCTTCCGCGACGGTATCCGTGACAGGAAGATCGTTGCCTTCCGCGGAGTCTAATTGGTCCAATTCGTAAGATAAGGTCTTCAATTTGAAGGCAACGGTCATGGCGAGGAGTCACGGCAGTGCCGGATGTAATTAAAAAGGTGGAGACGTTGTAGCACGAGGTACGTTGTCTTAAAATTATACTCGTCATAACTGCGGCTATTTTCCCGTGAATAACAACGAAAATTGACGGGCTAACTGAAAAATTGCATAGTCGGCTTTCAAACGAGTTCCTCGAGATTCTTTCAAGGGGTTGATCGTCGATCGTAGTGACAGGTATGCTCACGTTGTATGAAAAAAATAGTAGATGCAGAAAATATCAAAGTAGCGTAAAAGTTATCGCTATAGGGCGCAATATAATAAAAGTAATGCGAAAAGCGAAGAAAATTAAATAATTGCTAAATAATTATTATTCGTTAACAGATTCATCGCCGTGACGATCACCGATGACCGTCATGTGAACAATGTTTTAAAATTACTATTAGCTATAATATCTAATTATTTACAAAATCTCAAGATTATTTAATAATAGCGTTAAAAAATAATTTCTGAATGATAGGTACCGATTATGAATAATAACAAAGATACATCGACAGACAATGTTATAATTGACAATGTTAAATATTTATTTATACAAAAATTTGGAAATAATTACACGGGCGTATTGCCAATTGATGAATCGTATTAAAGCACAACAAGAAGTATAAGCGGTAAGTGAAGGTTGCTAATACAACCTGCACGAAATATGGTTACTTTTCTTGTACGATACTTTGCAAATTCGCATTATCTTGGTAGCATTATTTGCATAGTCGTGTAGTTCATCCCGCGTTGCTATTTTCGCTTCGTATTTTGTGACGCTTACGGAAGAAACGCGGATGTAAGAGACGCGAGCGGAGAATCCACGAAGATGCACTTGGCGGTGACTGTGTTAAATAATTATTTCACGTAACGTTTCGTCTGTGCAAATAATTCACACTTTACAACGCGTAAACGTAACAAGTTTGCTGTTGCGAATTATCGACAGAAGAGCAACCGGTCAGGTCAAACCGATCGCTCGATATCGCGTACCTCGAATGAATTAACGCTCAAGGTGCAGGAGGTTTAATATATCGAGCGTTAGAGTAATCCAGCACTGTGTTGAACCTGTTGTATGAACGTAACGTGTGATGTGACGCGCGGCGGTGGTAAGACCTTGTTGCGAGTGAAGTATTTCACCCGCACGGTACGATATCTGTTGACGAACTGTCCTCCTACGTTGTTGTTTCTCTCTGCCAGCCATTGGATTTCATCTGTCCATCGTGTCCTTCCGGCTGGTTCTTTTCCGGGGTTTTTTACCTGACCTCGGAGTCATTAGGTTTGCAGCTCAGGGAGGACATGTAATTCGGAATTTCCTAAAGAAGACGGCCACTCAAAATTCCGAACAACGTTCGACTCGTTGATTACTCGAATTTTTTCTCCCATACTGCTTCCTCTATGGTTTTATGATTTATCTCTGGTATATAGAAATTTCTGGTCGCTGACGAGCGAGAATTTCACGCGCGTTACAATTCAAGTTGATTTGATAACACGGAACACGCGCGTAATAACGCGGCAAAAGTCAGTGGTGGCCGTCGTTTGGCGGCCGGTCGTCCGCGTGGAAGTTAACCGTCGAAATTGCGATTTGTCGCGATAATACGGTCGATGTGCTCCCAAAGAGAGGTCCCGCCGATGCGAGATAAATATTTGGCGTTGCGCCGAAAATCGTCTGCCTCTGTCCCTGTCTCTTTGCCGACCCTCGGTTCCTCCATTTCGCTCTTTCGCGCTCCCACGACTTTAGTCGCCCAGAATCAACCGATCGAAACCAGAGGGTAGAACGGGCCTGTGGTTTTTCGATGCCGCTTGTTTCCCTCCAATTGCCTTCCAACTGGCCGATAACGTCCCTTCCGTCCCTTGGAAACGATCGGCGAGTTTAGATTTCTCGTGATGTAAAGCGTCGCGTTTGCAAAGTTGGCGCGCACCCACTACAGCAAATGCTAATTTCGTTGAAGCGCGTCAACAATGAAATCGAATTTGTAAACTCAGAGTCTGTATACAGTGACAACGATACGAGCTATGGAGAAAATGAGTCTGGAGAGATATGGGACGGTTTCTTGACCAGAAATCTGACTTTACGAATTCGATTTCACTGACTGGAAGACGCAAAGGATTGAGCGAAGATCAAAAGCGTTAGAGCGTATACGGTGACAGCGATACGAGCTACGGCGAGAAAGTGTCTGCAGAGACACTGGACAGTTTCATGGCCAGAAATCCAACGCTGTTGGTCTTCGTTCAATTCTTCGAGACGTTTAATCCCTTGGCCTATAACCACGAGTCAAACTCGTGGTAAAGAATTTATGCCATAAACGAGTCTGACTCGTGGTAAGGAATTTGTGTCATGAGCGAAAACCACGAGTCTAAAAACATTATTAAAACACGTCTTAAAAATACTATTTGTCCTCAAACGTTGTTTATTATTTCGCAATTCCTTTTGTAGCCTCTAAATATACATGTCATAAGAAGTCATAAGAAGTCGCCAGTTCGGGCACACGGCTGAACAGATAAATGGCACGACGCGCGACCGAACTTCTTGCTTACTATGGCTCGTGCGATCGGCAGATAGCGTGTAGGCCAGGGGGTTAAATAAAGTCGGTCGCGTAGGATCTCGTAGGCGCTGATCGACCGTACCAACGAAATCGTAGCTACGTGGGGTTCTTCGCGATCTAATTTTAATTTAATTCAACCAAACTGAGTCACAGGAAGCTAATTCTGACTGTAAACGTACGTGACGTCTTCTCGATAGCGGTACGCACAACACATAAATTCTTTTGTATCTTTTCTATTCCTTTGATTCGCTGATTTAGAGTGACATCAACGTGTCAGATTATTAACGACTACTTATGCTAATTAGATACCTTGAAACATAGTTGACTTTATCGTTTAAATAAGGTTTCCGAGATGTATATCGTTGGTGAACGAGATTACCGCGATTGAATCCTTTTGGCCACCGAGTGCTTCTTTTAGATCTGCCGGTATCTTGCATTCGTTTCTTGCTAGATTTAAAGCGGCGCGCTCCCAAAGGAGATCTCATTGATCGCGATATCCGCGTCACGTCGGTTACACTTGTTTGGGTTTTCCTTTTGTATCTTGTAGATACGCTTGTTCCTCGTTGAACGCGATAGTTGTAGATGAATTTCAATTCTCCAGCCTCGTTAAAGCGAATGCATATCGTAGGAGTACCGTGTCGTAGGAGGGACATCCGTACATAAAAATAACGTAACATCGATTTATCTCAGTTGGAACGAGGAAGCACAGATATCTCGCGATGTAACTTTTGTTCCGTCTTAAAAAATGAAAGATCGCTTGGAAAGGAAATCCTTATTTTAGGATATCTTAGAGAGGCGGCGTACAAAGCTGTCTATATAAAATAGAAGACAAAGAGGAAAAGGAATCTGGTTGAAAGGCGGAGGGTAGGATGTATCGCAAAGAAACAGATGCAATGTCGGCGCAGGACATATCTTCCGCGGTCCCAAAAGTGGATTCTTGTTTTCGCGCGTTTCATAGGAAATCGATGACGTACGACGACGGTCGAGAAGTCGAGCGCTTTTCTCGTTCGCCCGAAAGCCATTCGATTTCAAACGTTCGTTAGTTATTCTAAGCTTAAGGACCGGCGGCTAAAAGTTTCGCCGCCTTTAAATTCCGATTTATTCGAGTTGTAGCGCGAGATCGAAAGTTCGCTCGTTCCTCTCGGCGTCTCCTCCTCTCCCGAAACTTCATTAAACGTCTTTATTTAGAAACTGAGTGCCCCTTGAGCTGCGTTGCAGATTCTTCTCCCTTCGTCTTGCTTCTCCTTCGTTCCTCTTCCATTGACATTAAAACGCGCTAGGAATGCGTTAATTTCCTCTTCGTCCGCCGTGATATCGTTAGCTTTTACTCGAGTAAATGAAATGGCTGTTGCCGTTTTACGACCATACGATAACGTAGAGACAGGAGGAGCGGGTATTGATTTTTGTATCTCGTTGTGCCGTTGGTAATTAGTTTGTTTTCGTATTTAATCGTTACTCGCTAAAAGTAATTAAATTTGGCTCGCGTGGGTCTAGCGATCTAGCGAATTCGAGTCGGCGTGTTCGCGTCGAGGAGACAAGCATCGAACAGCTGAAAGAGAATGATTAGAGAGTAGGAAGAACGAGCCGTGACCGAACGAACTTACGTTGCGATAGTAACTAAATAATTTAGATTTTTAGTTTCCGCCACGATCGAACGACGCGTTCGTGGTTCTTGGAATTTCGATCGCGTCGATTGACAGGACAGTTTCAAATCTGTCGCGAAGAAGCGGACTGGAATATTCGCGAAATCTCGGAGGGAACATCAACGCGATATTAGAAACACGATTGGAAGCCGAGGAACCATAAATACAACGACGGATAAAAGAAAATGTTCATAAAATAAGAGATACGAAAGGACATTTTATTTGTATGGAATTTTACGAACTGAATTTTTATTCCATAAGGACGATGAATAATTATAATATATATACCAACAGAGTGCAGATGATTTTTGCCAATACGGCAAAAAGCTTTTTAGTTAATTAATTTTTAGTTCGCTTAATATTCATAGCGTATGAATTTTAAATTTCCTCTTTTCCACCAGCGCGTGTAAATTTCAAAATACTTTTATCGCAAGAACAGAAGCAGCGTCTATGCTAAAAGCACATCGGAAATTTCGTTATATCCGCGATGGTTTGGTAAGGTTAGAGTCGTCGAGCCTCCAACACCGCAGCTTCTTCGTCTACGTTTCAAAGACAGCGCGCTATTCAGCAACTGGTAACTACGAAAGTGTAACAAGCAAAAGAGAAATTGCACCATCGCTTGTTTAATCTTTCATTCGGCTAAGGTACTACGGAACAGAGTGTGCTGGTCGCGAGGAAGTTTATTCTGCTACCTTTTTCCAAGACCGATGTGGCTCGTATTTCTTCGATGTAAAATTAACTTTATCGTCTAAGGGCATTTCGTTTGTCGTCGCTCGGTTCGCAAAGGAAGAAACACGAAAGATGAAACACGTTGAACCGCCGATAGCTTGAAACGTTTGATCCGTGGCGTATTTAATTATGAAGTATCACGGTCGAAAGATTCGTTCGATGTTACGATAGGAAGCTGAAGGAACGAATTGTTTTTCACACGATTATCCTTATCGGATACGGTGGACCCAATGTGGTGTATCGTGGCTCGTTCTTGGCAGCCTCGGGCAAAAGCAACGTACGAGTTGATTTATCGATTGCAGCGAAAGCAACGGTACTAACATTTCCCGAGTTCCAACATAGCGGAACGTTCTCTTGTAAATGCGTTTCGTTAAGTTTCACGATCACGTATACGAAAGTTCAGCGTGTCATGAGGTTCCGGCCTTTTCCCTTTCGGCTTTCCACGTCAAGATGTCCACGCGCGTTTCTTTCTAGCTGCTCGAAAGTTTCATCGTCTTATCTTTGTTACCTCTCTTATTCTTTCCAACGAGTTATTCGAAGTTAACGTTTTTTTTTAAAAAATGTCGATCTTCTTTTTCGAACGAAACTTAAGATTAAAAGTGAAATGTAAATTATAGAATATTAAAATTTATCTCAAGTTTCGTTCCAAGTTACAAAGTTCCCTAAATCGGCCGTACCTTGAATTCTGTCGGTGTTAAGAGGCTGAAAATTTATCGGCGTTCGTGCATTCGGAAGCAGCGCGCTAGTTTGAACGCTATTTAAAAAAGACAGTGACGCAAGATACGTGCGCGAATTTAGATACGAAGATGATTTTAATTAATCTCACTTAACAGGCGTTTGTATCACGGCAGCTGATGTCAGCGTTTCCGACCAGATTATTCTTATCTGGTGTACACTTTGTTTTCCGCGAAGGATCCGTTCGTTCCGCGAGACTGCATGCGGGCTTCTCTGCTTGATTTATAGCTTCAAGCAGTTACCGATAAAACTTGCCCGCGTTCCAGATATAATTCGCAAACGCACCACGATTAATTCCATCGCCTCATCGATCGCCAGGGGAAGATCTCCTTGCCCTTTGTTGCCGTGAAACAGATCATTACGTTAATTATCTTCTATCCTTCATCCGTCAGCCTGCAGGACTTTTGTCGAACCCGTTTCACGAACTGGAGGCGATGCTGGGACGAACGAACGGTAGTAGCAATCGGATAAAAGGAGGAAGAGATCCGTTAAAATTGTTCGCACTGTAAGTTAGAATTCACTCTGCCATTTCGACGGCGAAGTAAATCGACAATTTTTATAAAAATTTATGAAAATACAAAAAAAAAAAATGCACGTATGTATTTGTGGCTCTTCGGATTTCGATCGCGTTCCCGATAATGCGTTGCGCTTTGTTTCCACGTTTCGCGAGTTTCAGGTCTGCCCCGAATAATTGAACCGGAATGTTCACGAAACGTGGAGCGCAATTTGCTATGAAAATCCCGTTTATAGCCGTGCGGCCACGGTAGCGACATTAGAAATTTGTGTTCTCAAACTGATGATGGATTTTCGTTGCTTCGGCTACCTGGTAGCTATAAAAATATGTTAACTCGCAAGAGATTAGAAAGATTCGAAAAATTAAGAAAAGAAATACCTTCGGTTTAACTGAAAACCACTCGTACAATGTACGATGAATTAATAAAACGCCTAAAGAAAGATACCACGACGCAACGTTCGTAAACGGGAATAGTTCATTTTGCCTGTAAAAGGTCTCCGGTCTGCTCTCCGTTCGACGACCCGCTTTTCATTTCACTGGATCTCCTCGCGTAGCTCTGGCCGTATACAGCGCGTTGCGATTCCGAAATGCTGCGAAAAAGCGAGTGCCCCGCCAATTCAACGTTCCGATACCAACTCCATCAGCGGTTACTTCGGGGCACACAGAGCGCACGGTTGTACCGGCCTTTATTCAGCCGTGGTCGACAACGTAATGAATTCAAAGTTACGCAACTCGAGAACAGTGGAACGCTCTGGCGTTCGCCTCGGTTGCGCTTATTCTATCGTGTTTCAATTACGCTGCCGCTGGTAAATACGCTGGAACGGGCCAGGGCGAGACCCGCGCCGTGTTTTCCACTTTGAACGCAGATGGAAATCCCGACGCGACGTCGTGCGATTAAGTGCAACGCGTGCGAGACGACCGCTTATCAGTATGCGCGTAATGATCGGTAAGTACACCGGCGTTAATAATTCCTGCCGCGTGGAAAGAATAAATTACGAGCTACACGTGCGTGTTTTTAACGACGCGGGTTGCGTGCCACCAAATTGAAAGAGACATGCTTTAATCCGGTAATGCTCGTAGTCGTTCTAATGAGGTAGAATGGAGGGGCAAAGAGATAGGAAAGTTGATTCTGCGTGGAAAAATATTCTGCGCGAACGAAGAAATTTTACAACGGCTACAAAGAGTATTTGCACGTAACCTTATTCCACCAACGAAGCGTATTTTCATCAGTAAAGCGTGTCGTACTTTTTATTCTCGTAGTATGAAATGTTGATCGTTAGAGAGCGAATTATATTCATAATAATATAATAGTCAGGCGAATTGGACATATTTTATCTTCTGAACAATAGATTGAAATATATTAGGTCATCCCATAAGTTCGTGCCGTTTTTCGAGAGGTTATATATGTTAAGATTGTTTACATACCTTTCAGTTTCATGAAAAAATGTAATCCCCCTCCCGTTGTACAACTTCTTCCCATTTTTCATTATTCCGTCTTGATAAAAGTTCTCTTGGTTTTCTTTAAAATATCAAATGTATACACAAAGGTCGGCACGAACTTATGGGATGAACTAATACTACACCGTAACGTTTAATCCAAATATTACGTTACATTTTTACGCTTTTTTCTATAAAGTCATCCGCATCGTTGAAAGTTTGTTGGTCCATGAAATTTAGCTTATCTTAATCATTTGAAAAAGTTTGCTAATCACCGATGACCACCGACTACCATGGTGATAATTAGTTGGTATTTAACTATTACGATAAACATAATGGTGTGCGAAAGAAATAATATCTTTTATAGCCACTGTATACGTCTCGACAGAAGAGGTGATTTAAATAGCGTTTTTACTTCGGAACCTATCGCCAAACCTGCGGAAGATTTTTAAGATGTAACACTTCCATGTACATATTTGTATTAGGTCGTCCGAAAAGTGTCTTTCTTTTACAGACACGTCTTTCACAACGATGCATTTTTATACAAACATGAAACCTAATCTGTCGAACGTTGTGATCTTTATTTCGATAGAACAAAATGGATCATACGTAATTCGATAAAATAATACAAAACGGAAAATGTTGTGTATCCATAATTTCCTTATAAGACGAAAGAAACTTTTCGGACGACCTAATATATCTAAAACATGACGTTTTCTTTATTACGTGCAATTGAAATAAACCTAAGAAAACTAATATTCGTTTCGAATCATATATACAAAGTAAAAGTAAAAACGATCGTGTTTAAAAGTTCGACCAGCCCACGTTTAGAACCCAGACTACGTTTGGATAATTTCCTGCAACAATGATTCGATCGATAACGATGATAACGTGTGTCATCAGGTGGATGTCCCGCTCTGCCATGAGGCCGGCCGAGGGCGACACATCGGACTGCATCCTGGTGGTTGGCATATCCAGACCGAAAATGGCCGCTGCCTTCCTCACCGTTGTCCTACTTTCCCTCTTTCTGACCTTCCACATTCTGTACGATAGCGCGGTATACAGTCTTCACGCAGCCTCCGCCGTCGAGGGTCGTACCGTCGAACTCGTCTCCCAAGTCCGCGCCACACCGCCTTTGCTCTTCTCCAGCAAGGTGCACTTCCCACGCACCAGCCGTCATCTACCTCAGGCGATCATCATCGGCGTACGGAAATGCGGCACCAGGGCGCTCCTCGAGATGCTCTTCCTTCACCCGCAAATCCAGAAAGCCGCCGGCGAGGTACATTTCTTCGACCGCGACGATAATTACGGGAAAGGCCTCGAGTGGTATCGACGCAAGATGCCTTATTCCTTCAGGGGCCAAATCACCATCGAGAAAAGTCCCAGCTATTTCGTCACGCCAGAGGTGAGTGCGAATTCCTCCAGAGACCGCGAATTTTTATACATTTTTGTGCTTTTTCGTGTACGTGGCTGAAAGAAGCGGAACCCAAATAGGAATGTATCTTATCTGCTAAATATCGTGATGAATATTCCGAATATTTTGCATATTTCTGCGTATCGTACGCTTCGTACGTGCTTTCTGCGGAACTTGTCGAATTTCTCGTATTGTATTGGGTTGGCAACTAAGTGATCGCGGATTTTGTTATTAAGTGGTAATGACAGAATCCGCAATCACTTAGTTACCATCCCGATAAATCCGCAGTCCGATCGTGCGACGCATGATCCCGAATCGTACGGTTCGTCTCGCGTTAACCATTTGCGGTCGATTAGCAATTGGAAGAAGCAATAAATATTTATAACTTGAAGAGGAATTTTATATTGTCGCAACGACGTTCCACTTTGAAGAGAAACTTTAAACGCCGCCACTGTGGCAACATTCGACCGCAAAAGGCTGTTAATTTGGACACGGCGCTATCTCTGCGCTTGTTGCTTTGCGTAAGAGAGGACGATTTAAATATCGCGCTGCCTGTTTTACGAGAATACCAATCATTCGTCGTAGCTTAAAGATAGGTAAACAGTTTCGTTCTAATGATAACGTTTAATCGTCGTACGATGGCTTTTTCGCCAGCTCGAAAGACACGCAATAATAGAGTAGTCGGTAGTAAATCGGTTTGTAAATCGAAAGTTACGTATTGGGTCGCTTCACGGTTCATTCGGCCGATTCAGTCACCCGAAATTAATTTGGCGAGCAAGGTTCGCGATAGAATCATATGGTGTTAAGGTTAACTCGTTCCTTACAACCTCGAAGAGGAGATAAATCCACGCGATTCGATTCGCCAACGTTACACGGTGCTGTTGCTTGATACCGTAATTTAAGAGTTCACCATATTCCCTTCGCAAACTATACGTTCAAATTGAACGTTCCAAAGCGAGAAGCAAAACGCACAGGATGTTCCTACCGAAGAAAAAAAAGAAATAAGGAAACGTGTTAAAACTTCATCTTCCTTTGTACGAAACGATGTTTTTAATAAATGAAGATAAATATCTCCGAAGTAATTAGGATATCAGATAATTCGAAATTTTACACGAGATAGAGATATCGGATAAAGTAAAAGGAATTCTATTAGAACAATTGGCTGGTGCGATAACGCGTATCGAATTTTCAAAAATTAAACTAAAGCCAGTTTTTATGAAGTAATTTCTGTTGGAACAACCATTTTCTAAAATGCCTAATAAAAACGTTACACTGGATATAATCGCAGTTAATGCCACGGTCTACGAACACATTTTTGCTTTTAGCGTTACTGCTAAATAACATGCAACTCGCATTCGTGTATAGCTTCCAAACGTAAACAGCGTGGCGCCACGAAATTCTGGATATCACGATGAATATCATTACACGAAATACGCTTGACACTATGCGTGGATGCGTTGTTGGTCGTAATCAACCGTAATATTATCATACGTGATTATCCTTTCGATAAAATGCATTTTATATATAATTCAATTCAACGAATTCAAGGAAACGAGGTGGAAATTGTAGAATCGCAAAAACGATTTTCATCTGATGATGGCTTTCAAAAGCCATACTGATCAACTGCGCATTTTAATAATTTCTCAATTTCGTTAAATAAGTGCGCGATTAATATTCTAAAGGAACAAATGATTTTTGCTTTCGTAAGTTCGTTCATCGCAAGAAGATTCTAAAAAATTCGAAGGTAAATTTAAAAAACTCTTTATTTCTCGAGTTACTTAAAGCTGATCGATGTGGCTTCTGACCGGTACGTTTGATAATCGTAAATCGACAATTTTAAAACAGTCCCTTTCACGTGTTAAATTCGCGTGTCATACGACCTACAAATGCAAATTATTATACACAGCTACGTATCAAGTCAATTACACATAATCGTTACGATGACGATCACTGTTCTAAAACCTGCGATACTACGTCTGCTATAAAATTCAATATATTAAACGTAGGTAAACGATAATACACGAAACACGCGTACGACAATTTTCTCTAAAATTTCGCAACGAAATTGTTGTCGCATGATTTTCTCATTTTCTCGCGCTTAACGATAATTCCTCACGTCGCCGATTTCTCGTCGCAGGTACCTGAAAGAATCCGCGCGATGAACGCGAGCGTGAAGCTGCTGCTGATAGTGCGGGAACCAGTGACCAGAGCGATATCCGACTACACTCAGCTGCGGACGCACGCCGCGACCGCTTCGACCCTGACGAATGGAACACCACGAAGTATCCAGCAACAGCAGGCGGCGCGTAGCTTCGAGGAATTGGTGATACGACCGGACGGCAGCATCAACGAGTCGTACAGGCCAGTAGCGATTTCCCTGTACCACACGTACATGCATAGGTGGCTGGAGGTGTTCTCCAGGGAGCAGATCCTCATAGTGAACGGTGACCAATTGATCGAGGATCCGGTGCCTCAGTTGCGCAGGATCGAGAATTTCCTCGGATTGGAGCCACGGATCGGCAGGCACAATTTCTACTTCAACCACACGAAAGGCTTCTACTGTCTGCGCAATGAGACGTCGGAGAAATGTCTGAAGGAGAGCAAAGGCAGACGACATCCACGCGTTAGTCCCGTGGTGGTCACCAAGCTAAGGAGGTTCTTCAACGAACACAATCAACGATTCTACGAGCTCGTAGGGGAAGATCTCGGCTGGCCTGAGGAATAGCCGTCGTAGAGAAGCGGTTCGATCGCTGTGTCATAGACGCGGGTAGCCACGCGAGGAAGTCCAAAGTTCGCGAAGAAGCTGCTTTATTTTTTCTAAACGTCGGAGTATGGCGCAGCTGGTACTGACGCGGTACAATTCTTTTTTTTTTTTCTTCTAGTTTGCGTCGATCGAATTTTAAGAATGGAAATCACGAAGATCCCTCGACATGGACGAGATCTGGACGCGGAACGGAGGAGCGGATCAGCTACAGAGAATAGGTTCGTTCCGCGGGAACTCGGCTGGTCCGAGAGAACTTCTTAACAAAGCGAACGCGAGCGAGGTTTCTGCGCTTGACGCGGTTAAAGGAATCTTGTAATTGCTACGGAGTACCTCGAAAATCTTGATCCACGGGGATTACGTGAGGAAGTTGGTCGAAATTAGCGGAAACATCGTCCAGGGAACCGAGGGCAAATTAAGCAACGCCAACCCTGTGAAAGAAGACAACAACGCGGAATTGAACGGCGAATCAAGCGAACATTTCGTACCACAAAGGACGAAGGCATCTTCGTGATTCGAATTCATTAATGGAAATATTCGAGCTTTTGAAGACTAATTAGGATCGCCTTTGGTTCGAGAAATAACGCAACAAAGTTACCTGCAAGTGCATCGTTGTCGTCTGATATTACTTCGTTGGATATTTGAAAATTCTTCGAAAGCAGCAGTTTCGCCTGGCGCTTCTCGTCGCGGGAAGAATCGAGGCTGATCAGGATAAGTACCTTTTATATTTTATGATTAGCCGTAACATCGAAAACGGGTAACGCGTCGATGGTTAAATGTAATTCAGCGATTTAGGAACTGTCGATGTGCTCGAATTCCAAGGATCAGTAATCGTAGAAAAACCAGATAGAAATCTTTCATTTCGCACGGACGATGATGCAAAAATTCTAATTACTCCGGAATATTATTAAAAGAAAAAAGTATCTACGAAACACGTTTCTCGTTCGTCAATGATTTAATACTCGGTTATCGTCTTGTTAACAGCGCGAGATATAATAAAACGAGTTCCTTTGGTAGGGAAGAAAGGAGAGAGTGCGATTCGTTTTCTGAAAAAAGTGCAACAGTTCTGTTGCCGTCTCTTCGAAGAGGAGGCCCGAGCACGCGAACTCGAGTGAACATGGAAGAGCCCGTGGCAATGAGTCAAGCCATTAAATCGAGTGCATGCAATTTAATGGATATATGCTCCGGCCAGGACTCTTCATTATTATCGGAGATCCTGAGCCCCTCTCGTGTTCGCGTTTCAGCCGTTCGTCCTTGCGTGCTAAATGCTTCGAGTTGTCGCTTCGTAGCGCCGACGAGACCGATTTCTGCATCTCGATCGATGCTCCGTCGTAAAACAAGTTTCATTCTCGTACAGTGTCGCGGTTAACGCGTCGTTGATACAATAGTAATATCGTTTAGGAAAATACGAAAATACCAGCAAATTACAAACACCTTTCGGATCACGAAATAGATATAAAAAATCGAGTCTATCTCAGGGAATCAGCTAATTATTCGAACTGCGTCGTATGTTCCCGACAATAGCCACCACTCACCGAAGACAGAAATATCCGTAATTTTTATCGAACAAGATAAAAGGATTCGTTCAGCGAGAAATACCTACGATCGTTCAACGATACTTAACGCACACACAATTTAATTCACCAACGATAAAAGAACATGCAACGCAGTCTGAAACTTCATATTTATTTCCGTGATATAAAATGCCCGAACTCTTCGCGCTATACCGTGCGAATTTGCTTAACGCGTCTATCGACAAATTATATTTATTACGAAACAATTTATTATAAAAGAAATATAAACGAGATACAAAACGTAGTTATAGGAGCGTGTAACTTGGAAATATGGAACGTTAGAGACATTTAAAAGAAGCTTGTAGAAAAATGACTCGCGCCAAGTCAGTTTAACAACGCGTGATCCGATAGGCATCCGATTAACTCGACGGCCGAAGATGATCGGCAGGCGTGGAATTGATTAAACGTTCGTCGTGGAAAGGGTAACGAGATGATCGAGGCGGACGAAGAAAATTAGCCAGGCAGCGCGTGCGAAATCGATCGGGCAACGTCTGACCGTGTGAAAGCTGGGCAAATCGTCGGCAGAAATATCAGGGGTTGAATAGCGTGGAACATCGGGCAGCGATCCTCGATATCAGTCACGGCCACGTGTATCCCAGAGGAGCGGCCTATCGCAACCGAAACGTGGAACAGTAGATTCCGGATGGGTCGTTACTCAGAGGGGCTGGATATCTGTCCGTCGATTCTCGGTGGCGAACGAACGAATTCGAGCACATTGTACCTGGTGGCGCGGCTCTGCTCGACTCGGCTCGGCTTGGCGCGCCCGTCTATTTGGGTCGATCGATCTCCGGTAAGAGAGCAGAATGATCCATCGATGCTGTTACCCGTTCCTCCGCGTGGCTGCGCGCAAGACCGCACGTCTTGTTCCATCGTACATTCACCTGCATACACCCGTACACATATGTATCGTA